>NW_017731436.1:3740815-3776972 GCF_001890085.2 Hipposideros armiger
TAATGCTACACTATCTAATCACATTTATGGGATCTCCAAATTTTGTTTATAGCCATGTCTTTACACATGTGCGTAATTATTTAGTTAGGATAAATTGCCAGATTACCTTATGAAAAATTTTAAACATTAAGTTAATTAAACATTAAAACAAAGTTTAAACATTTTATACTCTGGCCAGCTATGTGTGAAATACAAGTGTCTAATACTCAAAGAATTTTTCATTGTATACACAACTTATATGTCCTTGATTGCTAATACTATTCAATTTTAAAATTTAGGTTTTCATCATTTATATTTTTTCTCATTGAATTGTGTCTTTTGCTATTTTTCTATTGGATTATTTACCTTTCTTTGAAAATAGTGTTTCTTGTACATCAAATATATTGTAATTATAACTTCCTATTTCATTGATTTGCATCTTGCCATATTTATGTTGATTTTTGATCTTACATGAAATGAAATGTTTTCTGGTTAGTTTTATTAATTTTTACCATTTTGTGCTCCAGTGTTGATTCTTCTATTAACTAGTTCTTTACTGAGGACATGTAAAGTATCTAGAAAGGTGTTAGGTACAAGATGCTGGACTGGTTTAGATGAGCTAGAGTAATTTCTTCCCTGTGCCAAGATGTTCATGCAATTCACTTACATTTTACCTAATATTTATATTTCTATAAATTCATATTTTACTAATACATTTTGATCTTTAATCCATCTTTAATGCATTTTGGTATAAAGCATAAGATAGAAACACTAGAGTTATTTTCTCCTATAATTGCATCTTAGTTGTCTTAGTCACATTTATTTTTTGATTATTTTTCTAGTCATTTAAAAGCCATTATTTTAGTACATTGTTGGATTTGTCATTGGGCTGTCTATTTTATCAAATAAATTTATCAGGCTGTTCTTTTATCAGCATCAAATTCATTGTTATGCAGAAACAT
This sequence comes from Hipposideros armiger, assembly GCF_001890085.2. NCBI lineage: Eukaryota > Metazoa > Chordata > Mammalia > Chiroptera > Hipposideridae > Hipposideros > Hipposideros armiger. The sequence goes on from NW_017731436.1 coordinate 3,741,757, forward strand.
AATAGCTTTTTACAGAGCAAATAACCCCTGTACTGCCTTACTCATTTCTTTTGAAATGGTCTAAACTGCTCATATCATAGGCTTATTATTTTAGATTAACTTCAGAATCATTTTCAAGTTAGATAATCCACAGGACTTAAGCAGCTTTATATTACATTTGGAGATCAGTTTGTGGTTAACTTATAACATTTAGTCTTTTTGTGCATCATAGCTTCCATTTGCCTATTCAGATTCAATCTCCCTCCATCTCCATCGTTTTATATGCCCCGGGAGGCTGACTTTTATGGACCACATCCTTCGGGAGAGCCCATTTCAAATGGCTATAGGCAATGGAAGGTGCTGACAGGACACCAGGGGGCCCGGAAAGAGTGAGGTGTGGTTATCGTCTCTCCTCTTCCTCTCTCTCACTCAGGCCAACCTGCCAATGGCTATCTTCCTTAGTCCTCATAGGGCAGCCCTCTGCTGCTACTCAATCCAACTTCACATAACTGCTTCTTCCTGTTTATCCTTCAGCTTATGGGAAGTGATGACTTCAAACCTTGCTAAACTCAGGTGCTTCATCTTCCTCATTTGTTCCATGTAAGGCTGCCCGTCATCCTTTCCATGTCCTCTTTAAACATGCCTTCTGATTCCTGTCAGGACCCTACCTGGTACACCATTCAAAACAGGTGTTTTTCCATTTTCTTTTTGTTGTTCTTTCGTGTTTCTCAGTAGTTTTATAATTTTTATTATAAAGTTTCTGCATATTTTTGTCAAGTTTTTAGTTTTTTTTAATGGTAGCTACTGATGAACACTGCTGGACTTTAAATGTTTCCTATGAGCCTTTCAACTTTATTTCCTATTGAAAGGTGGTCAGCTACATATTCGGGAATATTAAATTCAGGTTCTTAGCATACATACATAGTTGACTAATAAATAGAGAGACAGGCAGATATTCTAACAGTGGAGAGAAGGAAAATCTAACATGTTTGGTTATGAAGCTTAAATATCATGTTTTGCATTACTTCATCTAAGCAAATGCCTAACTGAACACCATTCTTTTTCTGAGTGTCAGAATGGTGATAATCAAATGTCAAACATTCTGAATTAAAAAATAAGCACAGAACCTGAAACTATTAAAGCAGAACATAGACCATGTTCACCACTGTAAGCACCAATTCCTATGTGAATTGACAATGAAACGTGTTAAAACATTCCAAATTATGTCAGAAATGCTCTTTGGCACAACACCTTACTCACATCCACCTCTACTCAAGCAGGCATTACAATTCCATTTGCAAACATAAGAGTTCTTTTGACCATCTTCCAAGGTCCTCCTTAACCCGGCCTGGCACATAGTATGAAATAATTTTCCTTCTACAACTTTGACTGCTTCTCTGTTTTCTTTACTGGATTTTGTCCTCAACATATAAATATTACAATGCTCCACAGTCAGTCCCCATTCCTCCAATTTCATAGAGGTCTCTTAAAGGCTGACTCACTTCCTCTCAGCCTCACTTCTGTCTGATTCCAGCCATGACTGTGGCAGAGTTCCACGTGTGGGCTTCTACTCACTTAATACTGCAACAATCACCTCACCTTTCCTTTCTGACCTGAGGCTTATCCTAACCTTGGTGTGGGACCTGCTCAGCAAATGCACACGCTCAGCCTGGAAGTTTCTGTGAGTTAACCCCTCCCCCTTCCCATGGACCTTCAACCTTTGGGGGACAGGAACTGATGGATAAATCTTTCTGCAGATCAATCCTCAGGTGAGACAAAACTGTGAAGAATTTAAATGATTTTCAGGAAGTTCTAGTGGAATTAAGCTCTGATCACCTAAGCCAGTGACCAGCTTGATAATGTATAATTATGCTGGCTTATACTGGCCTTCTCTCTTTTATTTTCCATGGTCTTTCATCCAGCTCTGAAGGACCACTTCTTAATAAACTACTTGCCCATAAATCCTGAGTTCAGGCTTTTATTTCAGAGGTAATTCAGACTTAAACAGTGATTTTATCCTCTCACATGAATTAAGTATTATTTAAAAGTGATGAGTCCCAAACATAGGTTTTACTTAAAGCTTTGTCCCTAAAACCACATTTGAGTACCTAGCTTCTTACTAGGCAATTCCACTTGGATGTCTAGTTGTTCTTCTCAAGTGTATGACTATAAGAGAAAAGATGCTCTTGCACATAATAGACACACCAGCAAAAGAATAGGAGAAGCTACTGAAACTACTGTGGTAGAAGGGCTGAAAGCATTATGCAAAACTCTGCAACATCATAAGGGATTTTTCAGCAGGGATAGTCTTAGACAAAGGGTTTGCCTTTTATGGACTTGTCAAATGAGGTTGAAGAAAACAGATGTCCCCCCAAAATTGGCCCTCTGTTTCCTGATAGCCAGGTTTGACAAATAGATGTCGGCAAGAAGCACACAACAGCATGTTTCCATTCTGCTTCTAGTCAGCTTCATGGCTTGTAATTACTGATACTTGTAATTTTAAAAAAAAATTCAGTTTGTTTAATTATTTATGTAAGATATTCAAATATGCAAATGTTTACAAAAGCATAAGTGAAAAGTTCCTCTCTCTCATCAGTTTAGTTCCTACCTCTTCAAAAACAAAAGTGAGCAAAGCAAAGCAAAATAAAAAGCCCTCCCCCCTCCAAATACCTTACCTAACCTAACCACTTATTAATTTCATGTGTATACTTCAAGGATATATTTATACATATGCATGAGAATACAAATATACGTTTTTATTTTCTTCTTTTTTATGGAAAAGATAACAGACACAGTATGTACAATAATTGAAGATTTTTCCAAGTCAGTACACAAAGACCTCTTCCTCCTTCTTTAAGGAGCTGTATTTTAGCCCATTGTGTGAATATGCCATAATTTATTTCACCAACCTTATACTGGTGCTTGTTCAGGTGTTTATGCTATTAAAGGACTCTGACACATATTGTATGATTACATTTATATTAAATATCCAGAATAGGCAAACCCAGAGACAGAAAGAATGTTAGTACTTGCCAGGGGCTGAGAGGAAGGAGAAATTACAAGTAACTGCTTAATAGGTGGAACTTCCATTTGGAGAAACCAAAACGATTTTGGAACTACGTAGAGGTGATGGCTGCACAATATGGTAAATATACTTAAAGCCACTGAATCCTAAATTTTAACATGATAAATTTTATGTTATATGCATGTTACCATACCAAAAAATGTTATCTCATTCAATCCTTCCACCAATTCATTGAAAAAAAAAAACAAAGCACTGTGACAAAAGGTAATGCCCTGAGGTCCCTTTGTTGACATGGAAGCAGAACAGTTGGCTAAAAGTCCTTAAAATGTTGCATTGAAAGGAATGTTGTTTTATAATTTTGATAGATATTGTCTAACCACATTCCACAAAAATTATATCGATTTATTTTTGCATAAGCAATAGATGAGAAGGTCTGTTCCTTTACACTTTCACAATGTTTTATGAAAGTTTATTTGGCCAGTACAGCAGATGAAAATAGTATCCCAGCATAGTTTTAATTTACCTTTCTCTTATTATGAGGAGGATAGGTATCTTTCATGTTTTATAAATAGATGCTTTTATTGAACATCTGTTAACAATATGCTCATTATGAGATACCTAAACTTATCCAGTGTAGAGCAATGCACGTCAGGAACTTACCCCTATGTTTATTTGTCTATTACCATTCTGTGTTTTTGTGTGTATCTCAGGTCCTATAGAAACTGGATTTCAATGAGATATTCTTAAAGGCACCCATACGTGGGTCAACCAGAGCCAGTGTGCACGCTTGGTGGTGCTTTCCACAAGCTGTGCCCGAACAATGTTGCTGCCACTGTCACTCATGCTACCATCATCTTCGCCAGCAGACCATAGCCCTCACTTTGATTTTCTTCAGGAGGGGTAGTTGTCAATAAGCATGATTTATTTAGTTTTGCCTTGTTGAATCATTTCCAATGTCTGTGTGTGTGTCCAAGCACATGTTTTCCACTTTTCGTTTTCAGCTAGGATTCAGAGTCTAGGACTTTGTCCCACAGGACACGTGCAGTTTCCACGTTGGGTTGTTTGATGTTATCTGGTGTTGCTGCAGGAATGAACCTGTCTTGACCTACATGGGAAGGTCGGCCCCTGGGTCCTACCAAACATGTGGGACAAAGAGTGTGTCAAGTGAGGGAAGGTGAACAAGCTGAGAAAAGTATGAGCAGCCCCCTGCTGAGGGGCCCAAGAGTCCCTGGGGATTTCCTTTTCATGTGTGTCTTAAAAAAATTTTTTTAATTTATTATTTTTTTAATTTAAGTATAGTTGTTATATAATCTTACATTAGTTTTAGGTGTACAATATAGTGATTTGACATTTTTATACCTTACAATTAATGAGCACCCCACTAATTCTAGTAATCATCTGTCACCGTGTAAATTATCACAATATTGTTGACTATATTTCCCTTCTCCTTTTCATTGATTCCCCCATCCTTTCCTTCTGGTAACCATCCCTTTGGTCTCTGGTTCTGTAAGTCTATTTTTGTTTTGGTTTGTTTGTTTGTTTTAGATTCTACATATAAGTGAAACCATATGGTGTTTGTCTTTCTCTGCCTGATTTATGAGTATTTCACTTAAAGAAAAAGATAGGCTATAACTTGACATTGAGTAAAGAACTACAGCATCCTCATTTGTGCACTGTTGTGAACTTTCATCATTATTACTTAATGTTTTATAAATGCCTGATAGTTAATTGCATATATAGAAGTTTATGTGACTCATACGTAGCCCACATCTCATTCCTGCTTGACCAGGAGATGCTTAAGACACATGAAGTTGCTTTAGTCCCCTCTGACCACCATCATTGCAACATTCTGCCTTGGTGGAAACTTGGTGGATATCACATTCTAGATGAATGTTTGTTCAAGTCAGTTGCACTCTCAAGAGCTGATCTTGACATTACAGTTACCAGTTTATCAGTAGCAATATAGAACTCATAATGGCAGCTATAATAGTATAGTTAAAGTAAGGTGGTGTCCTATAGCTTAGTATTTAGTTGGAGAATGTGACAAAGGAAGTGATGAATTACTCAGAAATAAATGCTGGCTAATTAACAACATAAGTAATAAGACTTTGGAAGGTTTGATGAAGGTTTAATGAAACTTAGGTCATAAAATATCCAGAATGGTTCTCTTCTACAAAATATTGTACTGCAACAATTCTAAGAAAATTTAATTCAGCTGGAGCATATCAATGATATCTATTATATCACAAGACAACCATTCAATCTCATCTTTCTTTATGTATGTGAGTGAATACAAAACATTTTTTCATAATGTAGTTAAAATTTCCTTATTGTGTGAGAATATCTAAAACTATATTATATTAAAATTCCACTATTAGGAGTGCTTTGTCTAATTAAGAAACTCAGACACTTCCTTAAGAAACAATAATATAAATGAAAAATCAAGGCTATTTTTTATTTTATAAATTATGAATCTATTGACTTTGATGTTCCCAAACATTAACTGTGTATGCTTTTACACACACACACACACACACACACACACACACACACACACACACAAATATATAATTTTATCCTTTCTGTGTTAGAAAAAACAATGAGGATAACTGCTACTTTGGAGTTAATTTTGGTCAACAATGCTGAACTCATTAGTGAAGTGAAAGTAATGGAAAATGTAGGAAAAGTCATGTTGCCATGATAGAATTTTTTAAATAAATATAAGATTTCACACAATTAAGCAGATACCCTGGTTTTACATAAGGATATTTCAGGGAATTCAGAGAAAAGACTTTGAAAGGAAATATGGCTCCAGAAGTAAGGAAGGTTTAAGAAAATATTTGATAATATTTATAAAAGAGAATAAAAGTGAAAAGGGAAGAATTATAAATGCATATGTTCTAATGGCTGTTCAAAAAGGACCTGTACAAACAAAGGGCATATCTGAAAATGACCCAAAATGATATATGTACAAGAAAGGAGTAAGTGATACTTGTGAAAATTTATAGGAAAATAAAATAACTTCAAAATACATATGTGCCATAAGAGTAAACTAATTTGGAGTAGGTGACAGTAATAACAGAATTAGACACTTCCATCTAATTTAAATTTTCTTTAATAAAAAAAATTATCCTCGGGCCGGCCGAGTGGCGCGATGGTTAAGAACTGGCTTGGGACACCAGAGGGCCCCAGTTCGGATCCCACATATGAGGGCCGGTGACACTGCCCGCCACAGCTAAGATGCTGAACAACAGCTCAACCTGGAACTGGGCTGCCCTGAGTTGCCGGCGATGGCCTAGGCTGCAGCCCCTGTGGCAGTGGGTTGCCATGGGCTACCATGTGTAGCCAGCGTGAGCGGCCAGCAGCCGCTGTGAGCGGCCATCCAGAAGCCGGCGACTGATCTGCCTCGCCCGGGAAGAGCTCAATGATGGTGCCAACTTGGGCCAATGAAGCAACGTCCTCCACATCTAGACTGAAGAACAAAAGGACAGCAACTTGTCTGTTCCTCTTCCCCCAATTCCCCAATAAAAATCTTAAAAAAAAAAATTATCCTCAAAAATAGAAGACCACTATTAAAAGAGAATATAAATCAAAGTTGCTTTAAATGACTCCAAGTCTGCATTAAATTCACCGGAGGAAACAAAAGAATTTGCTGATTGAATTCTTTAACAATGAGATATTCTAGTTGGTGAGCATTGTGATGTGCAAAGGCAAGTTGCATCTGACATTTGTCACAGAATCTTGAGCTCTGGGACAATATAAGAGAGCCTAATGCCCTCAGAACCTGGGCTAATTTCAATGTTCTCATCAGGCTAATTTGGCTAAACAAAACAATTGTCTCAGCATCATTATTACTAGCTAATTGATCTGAGGGAAAACAGCGGCATCTTTGGGAAGTAGGAATGATAGTATCTGACATCACATTCAAGAACTTCTGACAGCTACCCCTGTTTTCTGTGGAGATATGAATAGATCCATACCTGAGGATTCTCCCAAATTTTCTAGAGCAGGGCAGCCTGGGCTACTTTCTGTAATGGGGAGCGATAATGACACCCCAGCCCTACCTAACAATGGCTTCATGTCTGAGAAGTTGAGTGGTTACCTTTCCCATTCTCACACTTTTGTAATTTTCTTAAAAAAAAAATCTTTTCAGAACACTGTCAGTTGCAGAGTGACAGAAAACATCTATTTCCCCTTTTTTACTGCTGGCTACATTCTTTTGAGTAAACACATCTCCTATGTAACGGCCAGTTCTATTCTGGCCAGGGAATTTTCATTCTGCTCAGAGGAAAACACTAAAAAATATCTTCTATCTCAGCAGCAGAGTCTTTTTTCTTTTCTTTCCTTTTTTTAAAATTTCAGTAACATTGGTTCATAATAGTATATTTTTCAGGTGTACAACATTATAATTTGATAGCTGTATACACTATAGCATGCTTATCAACAAAAGTCTAGTGTTCATCCACCACTATGCATTTGACCCCCTCTATCCATTTCTCCCTCCCCCACCCTTTCCCCTCTGGTAAGCACCAATCTGCTGTCTATATCTATGAGTTTGTTTCTGTTTCGTTTCATTTGTTCATTTGTTTCTTTTTTGTTTTATATTCCATGTATGAGTGAAATCATATGCATTTTGTCCTTTCCTGGCTGACTAATTTCACTTTAGCATCACACCCTCAAAATCCATTCATGTTGTTGCAAATGACAGTATTTCATCTTTTGATGGCTGAGTAGTATTCAGTTGTATAGATATACCATATCTTCTTTATCCATTCATCCGTCGATGGACACTTAGGTTGTTTTTAGACCTTGGCTATTGTAAATGATAGCAGCAGAGTCTTGATGAAATGTTTGTGGTTCCTGATTCTAGGTTTATGAAGTTGCTTTGGGTGCTGCCCACTCTTTGAGTCTCCTGTCTATTCGTTTACCTTCTCATATTCTTCCAATGAATTCCCTTTTTCTTAAGCCAACATCATATGTTCTTGTTCAAAACTAAGTAATCTTGATAGATACAAGTCTACAGTTGGGAATTTGCAATCAATTACATTAATTTATATGAACTACTTACCATCTATATGAAGTTTTTATAAGTGAATATAAATTATAGATGTTATTAAATATTTAAGATTATGTTGTCTGAATTTTACTGGATTCAAAATAATTCTTTAAATAGCTGGATCATCTGTTAATAACTTTACATAAATATTGAGAATACCTTTATGCACTAATATCTTGGATGAAGCTTGGCAGGGGAAAAAATCAAGCCCATTTTTTCAGAGGTTTCAAACACTGGAGAAAGATTGAATTGTTTTGTAGATAACAAATATTTTAGACTTTATTTAGGTTTTTGTTCTCTCCTCATGATAGGTAGTTAAATCACTTGTATTGACAGGTTATGGGATTTGGGACAAATAGCTAGCATAGAAACTACATATTTAAGTCTAGGAAGTTAATCGTAATTATCCCTTGTGGTATTTTAGTCATGTAACATTTAATTTCCTTGCTTAATAATCTAATATCCTTTACTCAGTGACAATGTTTTGATATGTTCCTGAGGGCACTATTGCATAAAATAAAATTAAAATGGAAATCCAACACTTTCTCAACATTGTACAGCTATTCAGGCCTGCTGTATCTTGGAGCTTCAGTGTGATACAGACATTGGTTGATATATTTCAATGAATAGTCCTTGTGTGTACGAATAAACACTGAGATGAGACTATTCTAGACATTCTCCCTTCCTGATGACTAATCTTTGAAAGAAATTCTTTTTTTTTCTTTCTTTTTGAATTTTTATAAGAGTTTATTTGAGTCAAACTGATAACATATGCCATAGAGGGAGATCTCAAATGCTTCTCTGGAAAAAATTCTTTAAAAAGGAAGATATGGCTCCTTAAAATGTTTCTAAATGTTGAATTGTGTAAAATACATTTGTACGTGGTTTTCTCTGGTGGCTCAATGGCAAATATGTGATGGAGGATCAGAAGGTTCTGGAATTAGAAGGGATTTCCTATGGGCATAGTCATAATGTATTCCGTTTTCAGTTAAGTTTTACTTAAATGATTGGTATAGCTAGGCAGTTGTTTTTGGATATGAAAGGGCCCTGATAATTGGCTAAGCTGTTTATATTTATTGTGTACTGTCCCTTTGGCAATTTAGCTCAATTCAATTTAAATTATATTTACTGAATACCACTATATTTCTGACAATACTCTAGTCACTTCAATTATGTGTGTATGGGTTGAAGGGGAGGAGGGATTAAAGAAAACAAAAATGTATAACTTCTGACTTCAGTCTGAATGCTACTTAAGTCTATTTCTTCTGTCTTCAATTCCATAAACTTTTATTTTAAGTTTCTCAAACATAAATTAAAACAAACAAACAAACAAAAACATTTTTATGTAAAGCCAGTGTTTACCAATGCTGTAGTTTAACCCAGGAATATGTACAATAAAATTGGGTGGCCATAATATTTTTGTCTGCCTTTATTATTTACTAGCCTTTGGACTAACCCTCTATCTGTATACACATATTGTTTTTTCAGTGTTTAGAAAGAGTATAACCTAGAATATATTCCAAAAATGGGCAATTAACCTCCTTGTCTATTAATGCTATCAAATAGCCTGTGATAGTTTGGCTGAACATTGAATCCTAGGTTTAAAATTATATAATCTCAGAATTTTGGAGATGTTATTTTGTTGCCTTCTTCTTCCCATTGTGGCTAATAAACTTTTGACAACTTTTAATTCTCATTCTTTTGTAGAAATCCTTTTTTTCCTGAGAATTTTAGACTTTTCTGATTATCCCTGAAATTCTGAAATTTTACCACATATGGGACTTTTTTGTTGTTACTCAGAGGGTTCAATCTAAAGATTCACATCTTTTAGCTTCAGGAAATATTTTTGTATCTTTTCTTGATTACAATATCATCTTAAGCCGAGAAGTCTAAGAAGGACCAATTCTTAGAGTTTTCTGCATCAAAACATCATAGTTAGTTTAGCTACTTGTCCCTGTGTTTTCTTTTTCATTGCTTTTAAAATTGCAGTAAACATATGTACCATTTTCTATAGACCCAGCAGTCTCTCTAGTAATATCTTGAAGGCATCCTCTTAAGATACTAACCTCAGGGCAAAGGTTTCTACTACCTGCTGAGAATTCAGCTGACCCTTGTTGTAAATCAATTCTTCAATGAATAACCTTTGATCACTGAAAGGCTGACTCTGATCTTTGTGTTTCTTTTACTCTGAGTTTGGATTACTTCTGAGATACTTATAATTCTACCACAGTTGTACTCTATGATTTCCTTTACTCTTTTCCTCTATTAATTCAATCTCATTTATTTTTTATTGTCCAGGATTCCTCAAAGTTTTAGGTTTTCTAGTGGCACCATTTCTTATATTCCAAGTAGTAATGTATTTGTCTGCTTAAAAATATACTTTTTGTTTTGGGGGATAATTTGTGCTGAATCTTTGTAAAAGGAGACCTAGTAGGTGTTCTCTATTATTTTGAACCAATCTCAATTTAATCATATATCACACTATAAACTATGTGATACTAGCCCCATTCTACAAAAAAACTGGTGATAAAGTTCAGACCTAGGAATTTGCCCAGTGCATTATATATATATATATTTTTTTTTATGTAAGCAGTCTTTTTGGTAAACATTACATCATGAGGTTTCTTTGCTTATTGACAACAAAATAATCTTCTAGCTAAATTATATGAAAAAGAAGTCGGTGAAATGATATGGAGTAGCTAAAAAATCAGAGGAAAGAGATAAAGGACAAATGTCAAAAAGAAAAGATGGGAAAAATACAGGGCTCTGTGCACAGAAGCTAACTGACAGGGCATTTTACGACATTTTAACTGGGAAGAATAGACATAGGTTTTTCTCAGGTCCTGTATCATTTTGCTGAAGATGCAAATTCCAGGGACAAAGCTTCTGATTGATTTCACTTTGTTTAAAGAGACCATCTTCCCACTTGCAAGGGAGGATTGGGCATTTCTGCCAAGACTGATTCAAACTGGGAGCAAAGCAGAACACTGAAGTGAAATCAGAATGCTATTACCAGAAGCAAAGAGAATTGATGCTGGGCAAACAGAAAAACAAAAAACAGCAAAACTAATACAGATGCTTACTATACACATAAACCCCTAGGACTCATGGGCTTACTTAATTACTTAACATGCGTTCTCAGAACTAGAACTGTGCTTGACGTATGCTGTGCAAATCACCAGTCACTGAACGAGGAAGCACTGATTTGTAGAGCTATGCACTATCATTACTGCACCCTGTCTTATCCCCGTTTCCTTCTGTTACAGAACTCCTTTATAAAATAGCTGGTCAAAGGTTGCTTTCTTGGGTTATTCATCGATAACTAAGACTTTAACTGTGTTTTCCCATTTATCTTCAAGTGGGTGACAGAATAAATTATGTAGTAAAACATCTCATAAAGGAAAATTTCAGCAATTCAGACTATTTGTGGAAGGCTCAAAATCTAAATTAGAGATGTCTTTCTTATGGACTATTTTAATTCTAAATATCTATTGTAATTAGAAGGACTCCTGGTAAGAAACTCTTGCTAAATAGAATCTTTTTTTAAGGTCCATTTTAGTTAGAGATGCTTTTATAATTATCATATTCTACATCGAGATGTTAAAGTCCCTGAAGCAATTGAGCCACTTTATTCATTTAAGGAAGTCAAATTCTTTATAGTATCGCTTTTAATTTGCATTCAAAGTGCCTTTTTCAGATTTCATGCATAAATTTCAGGCTAGGTCAGCTGGGATAATCATGAATTTTAGTTGATGTGTGCTAACTACAGGAATTTTTACTATACTTCAACAGGCATTGTTCACAATATAAATAAATAAATGAAATAATCTAACAAAACAGATAATGAACCCCTACTATCTGCTAAACACTCCTCTATAGGCTGGGGATGCAGTAGTTAATATGGTGATATAACCTGACTTCTTGGAGATTGGTGTCTAAGGAGAAACTTTCTCTACATAATCAATTTTCTTCTTGCATTTAGTTTAATTATGTTACTAAGCAAACTCTTTTCATATTTTTAGAAACTCATCTATTACCTAAAAGAAAGTCTACATGCTAGGAACAAAACAAAACAGTGAAACATGTAGCAATGTTATTCAGTAGAACTTGCTGCATTGGTGGAAATGTTCTTTATGTGTGCTGTCTAATAGCGTAGCCATTAGCCAAATATGGTCTTACACTCATAAAATGTAGCTAGTACAAGAGGAATTGAATTTTTAATTTAATTTAATTTATTTTTATTAAAGTTTGTTGGGGTGACAATTGTTAGTAAAGTTACATAGGTTTCAGGTGTACAATTCTGTAATACATCATCTGTATATCACATTGTGTGTTTACCACCCAGGGTCAGTTCTCCTTCCATCACCATATATTTGATCCCGTTTACCCTCATCTACCACCTCCTCCCCCCTTTCCCTCTGATAACCACTAAACTCTTGTCTGTGTCTATGAGTTTTTGTTTCTTCATTTGTTTGTCTTGACTCTTCGTTTTTTTCAGTTTTATATACAACGTATCAGTGAAATCATATGGTTCTCAACTTTTTCTGTCTTATTTCACTTAGCATAATAATCTCAAGATCCACCCATGTGGTCGCAAATGGTATTATTTCATCTTTTCTTATGGCAGAATAGTATTCCATTGTGTGTATATACCACATCTTCTTTATCATCCCTAGCCTTAAAAGCAAATGTGACAAAGTTGAGACCCTGCAAACTTCGTTAGTTTTGTGAATGCAACAAATTAAAATTAAATTAATATAATATAGCCACACATGACTAGCGCTATCATATTGTACATAACAGCTTCATGCATTTACTCTAAACCTGGTCCTTGGCAATGCATTCACAAATAAAGTTTGCTGGGTCTCAATTTTGTCACATTTGCTTCTAAGGTGAGAGATGATATATACATTTTTAATATTCAGAGAGTCCCATACTGATAAAAACTGTCAAGTATGTACTTTCCTTTGAATTCTTTGATTCAAGTTGCTTACTGTGAGAGACAGCCAGTGTTGTGATGATGAAAAAATATATTTTCAAGAATTAATTTGTCTTTCAGATCCTGGGACTTTCACAGTGTATGCAATATTTCATGCTCTAGCTTTACACTATGAAGAGTTAGGCTTCAGTGGGGCTAACATTTACACGTCTTTCAGTCTGAAATATGTATGATGTTTTTTAATTTTTAAATTTCTTCATCATATGGACGATATGTTAAGGTGTGTCTCAGGGTTAGAATGAGGATGATATATCTAACATATTCTTAATCTATAACTATAACTACAAGCCATTTACATACTCCTTATGATGTGTTCTTTGACTACTATTTCTTTGAAAAAAATCTTGAATGGGTTTGAAAGGAACCACGACCCAATTTAAGTAGAATAATAGCTTAACATGCACTTTAGCTCATGCTATGTTTCCTAGAAACTCTGGATCATGCTTGACTGAGTTTAGGAAAATAATACTTTACTTTTGGAATTCTTCTGCCTCCCACATACCTCTGACCTCCAATAAAATGAATGTGAGAATCGTGAGAACGAATTTTTGTTAACTAACAATAATGACCATTTAATGTTCTAATTATTTATGTGGAACCAATGATAATCTAAGGATTCTCTGTCAGTGCCCAAATATATTCATCATTCTACCACTCCAAATCCCTTCCCCCCCGCCTTTTTTTTTTTTTTTGGTATTATAGGTATCTGTATCTTCTTTGAGATTAATTCAATTTTTTCCTCAATAAGTAGCTCCCATGTGATTACTTTCACCTCTTGGAGGTGTTTGAGATTTTTAGACATATAACACATTGTTACATGCTGTCAAAGCTTCTATATATTTTAAAAATCTGTTTAGTTAAATTAATTTGTTTTTTATCTCTACCTGGTACTTAAATTTTAGGATCCATACCTAAGAGAACACACACACACACACACACACACACACACACACACACACACACACACACACTGGTGTGATATTTCAGCCATGAAGAATAAGACCTGTCTAAGAATATAGGAACGTTGAGTGATGATTAACCACTTATTACCAAATAATCCCACTCTTAGTATTTGAAATACTAAGTCTAATTTTGTCACTTAAAATTCAAGAGGGTCACATCGCTTGGTTTTCACAAATGGAAAAGAATATGAATCATAATATCCAGATGTTACCTGAACTCCATATTGCGTTCCACTTATTATTTCTCCTTTTCTTGGTAAATATATATGTCATATATTATGTATAAGATAAGAAATTGAAACATTATCTAGTCATACTTTTTCTATTTGCTCTTTCCTGCTCTCTAGCTCTCTGTCCCTCTGCCGCTCTCTCTCTTGCTCATCCACATGTGTGCACACATGCTTGGTGTAAGGCTGTATGTTTCCAGATTTAGTGAAACAAAAATGAATTCATGCTCTCTACAACAAAGGGATTTAGCATCAAATATCATGAGTGTCATAAAACAAACAAAATAATAAAATATAATTTGAGATGTTTAGCATTGTTATGGGATTAAATCTAAGTAATGTATAATGCAAAATAATTTTGATCCTTTAACACTTCATTTCTTTTTGGTAAAAAAAGTTCTGGAAAAATATAACATTTTTATGAGCTCCACTTCTATTAAATGTTTTCAACTTTATTAATCATTCAGTAAGACATGAAATGATCAAAATTTTACTGATGTTATGAGCTATAGAGCTGACAAAACTCTAAGTATCATTTCATTATAAGTAAAAACACTGAGGTGTAAGGAGATTAGGTAAATTGCTTGAAATCTTATGTCAAGTAGGAGGCAGGCTTCCATGTGGTGAGACAAGAGACTCACTTTGTGTCTCCTTGTTAGAGGTAGATATTCTAAAGTTTAGTGCTCGATTCCCCACTTACTTTGCTTCTAATTTAAAGAGTGCTCGTATTATTGTCTTTGAGCTGATAAGTTAAATATATTCTTAAAAATACACTAATTGAAGAAATTCTAAAATTATCTCCTAAGTCTGTTGTCACCAATATGTAAATTTTAGCTTGTATATTGCCCGCTTCTCCATATTAATCTAAACTCACACAAATATTGATTAGAAAACAATGATTATGACTACGGGAATAAGCAGTTTAATTTTGTAAACTTTTTGGATTTTTGAGGCTTAAGGGTTTTAGCTGAGATATTTAGGGAGTTGAAAAAAATGTAATAGCTTGCCTATAACTTTAACCTCCTAAGAGTCACACATTTTTAGCTGTAATTATACTATGTAATTGAAAATGCAGGCAAACCAATCAATTATCCAGTATGAGAAGACAGATTGGAGAGAGATGCAAAAATAATTTAACTTTGTAGTGGAATACTAAGAGTGCTTAGAAAATGTAGACTGCTCACTTGTGAATAGATCAGAAAAGTGAGAGTTAAAATACTGTTGTTATGCAATTTCTCATTTTCTCTTTAAAAGATAATCATGTAGGTTATTTATAAGACAGTGTTTACCACATTATGACCATCTGGAAAACAGACACAACTGGATGAGCTGATTCTTGGTAGTTTTAAGGTTAGTTGCTGCAGTTGGCAATTTTTCTGCAGTAATAATAATGATGCGATTGAAGACTGAGACATTTGGCATTGTCACCAACTAGAACATCCTGCTTTGTGTACAATCAATTACAACACAGTCTTCATACCTTAGAGGGAGTTGACGATGTGGCATATTTAGAGAGGGGTGTGATATGCACTTGCCAAGGCCCAGCCTTACTGGTGAGGAGGCAAACATCTAGGAGCAGACATAATGTGATGTGGGATGAGGGGATAAACTGTAGGATTCCTGAAATTCCTGGAGAACCATGAATTGTCTTCTTTTCCATCAGGGCTTAGTAGCAGGAGATTCGTGCTCTAATTTCATGTTGTGAATGTTGTAACACATCATTTTTAGTGACCGATACAGTACATGCAATTATGGCCTCATGAATAATGGAGGTCACGGCCTTCTGAACAACACATTGTTTAGGCCAAATTTAGGTTCTTTCACTTTCTAACTGTGTAGCATTGCCAATTACCTGTCTAAGATTTAGTTTACTCATCTATCCATTGCGATAATAACATACATACATATAGGGGTTACTTTAAGAACACATATGCAGATATATGTAAAGCACTTAGCATGGCGCATGGCATTCCATGACCGGAATAATCCTTATCTGAGCGTGACGAGAAGGTCATTTAAGATTCTTCTCTTTGCTGTCCTGTAAGCCTCCCGATTCTCAAGTGGAAGTTAATGCCAGATTTTAGTGTTTAATAGTTGTAGTTTGTATTATATGATTATGTTTTAATTAAGTATTAAGTACATTGAAAAGTTTGTGTTAATCTTAATTATCTCATTGTCCTTGTATAACTCTTAGTTAGAAAATCCCTCTAAATATGTGTAAAGACAGATATTTGGATTTATTCAAACCGCCTTACCATTTAATTTAAAAATAAAAATGTATTGCTCAGACATATAGGTCACGTATTCCCTTCACAAAGGCACCTGAAAGATGATTGTTGCTTTTGGGGATTGCTGTATGTTAGCAAAATGTTACATGTGCTTTGAAAACCATTCTGATTTGCTGAACGTCTCACAACTGCTCCCTCATTGAAGGTAGCATCGATGACCATGATATATATGGCTTAGTAATTATGGTCTCAAATAGACTCATTCTGCTACTTCCTGGATGTGTAGGCCAAGCATGTCACTTAACATCTCCAAGGTTTGGTTTCCTCAGCTATAAAAAAGTTTCTTTGGAGAATTAAATAAGTTTATGTGCAAAACCATCCTAATATAATGTTTGACAGAGAGTAGGTACTCAAAATATGGTGCCCATTTTTAATATAGTTTTTTTTGTGATAGAAATAACATACTCTAATATTCACCCATTTGAACCATGTATTTTATTCATTGTTAGTGTCTTAATTGAGTTGTGCAAACATCACTATAATTAAGTTTAGATCGTTTTCATCATTCCAAAAAGAAACTCTGCATACCCATTAACAGTCAATTCCACTTTTTCTATTAGGTATTTACTTTTTCCCACTCGCCAAGCTCTAAACAACCACGAATCTATTTTCTGTCCCTATGGAGTCACATATCCTGAATATTTCATACAAATAGAATCATACATGTATTCCTTTGTGAATGACTTCTTTAACTTAGCAAAATGTTTTCAAGGTTCATCCATGTTGTACCATGTTATCAGTACTTCATTTCTTTTTTATTTCCAAATATATTCTAGTGCATGGACATACCCCATTTTGTTCATTCATCATAAATTTATGGACATTTGGGTTGTTTCCATTTTATGGTTGTATGAATAATGCTACGATGAACATTCATATATATATATATGTATGTATGTATATATACATATATATATATATATATATATATATATATATGTTATATGAACACATGTTTTTATTTCTCTTTTGTACCTAGGAGAATTTCTGGGTTATATGGTAACTCTATAGTCAATATTTTGAGGAATGGCCAAATTGCTGTATGAAGGCTATACCATTGGTACCCAGTTTTGATATCTTGATGATTATAATTAATCCTCAGGTGAGAATAAAGTGAGATTGTCCCAGATCTGAGGTTGTTCAGAGGCTGGAGTAAGAGATGTATCCTCAGACATCACCTGGGAGATTCTAGTCTTACTGACACCTCTCTCTCTCTGGTAAGAGGCTTTGGTGGACTTAACTCTTATTAAGTTCTTTTGCTCTTTATTTTTAATTCCTAGGAAAACCAGAACATTCAGATCTTAATGAGACAGTTTTAGCGTCAACAGAAAATTAGTGCCTTTGAGGAAAATTAGGGTATCTGGATATTATTGTTTTATTGTTATTATTAACTTGCGATGTCAGGAAGACATCAGAAAACTAAAAAATGTAATTACCTTTTATTAAAATAAGTCTTATAAGGTGGCAAAATATATTTTAGAAGTGGTTATTTGGTTGCTATAGTACCAAATGAAAGTAAAACCAATTCTAAAAGTGTTTAGCAAATCCAGCAGGATTATAATGGTCCACAGGGATTTGACCACAGATCGCTTCTGCTAACAAACAATACAATGGGGACATTCAATAACCTGCTTGCTCTTAAATAATTCCAATAATAATTTAATGACCAGAGCAAAACTCCATTGATGTAGTTATTGAGTCAAATGCAATTCATGTCGTTTACATCCTCAGTTCTCTCCAAAGGCTGGTGCTCAGATGAGGGTATTCTTTGTCAAATCAATCATTTCCACAGCAGAGCCTAGGTTTGTTAATTAAGTGAAAGTTACTTAGGTTTAAATATATGTGGTTAGAGACATTGTTCCAGTGCATGATCAGTGCTTTCATTTAGTGGTAATCAGTCAACTTTACTTTTCAGTGTGCTGCGTTATTTACCTAAACTCAAAAATAAACAATTTTAATCTTGTTCACTGCCTGGTACTTACGCTTAGAAAACAGCTCATTGAGTGGAATTGGCACGGAAATAAGATGAAGTTCAAGTCAGAAATTAGACAGGGTAATTGCTTGAAAATCTTCCACATTCCCTCTGCTCACTCTATCAGCCTGTATGTAGTGAGTTAAGTGCTCACTAATTTAAGGGTCATTGGATAGCTCCAGTACATATTTTTCTGTATAAAGAAAAATGTGCTTGCAAACAACATTCATGCATTCTACAAAGAGCTGCTAGTAAAGCCTGAAGCAGAAGAAAGCACATCATCTCTTTTTATTTTTGAATAAACAAACAGGGAACTGTACAGTGCAAATAACTCGGGAAAACAAATGCACACACTCATTTAAGCTGCAGTGAAGTCCACTGGTCCTCTCGGTGTGTAATCTGTCAAAGTCGGGTAGGTTCGATTGAAGTGGGTATTTGTATTAAATAAGGAAAGCCATTTACAGACCAAGCAATCCATTAATGTCATGGAACAAAAGAAAATAATATGCTCTGCACTAAATATATCTGAAAGGCAATCTAGGCCATAAGCAAATTAGAAATGCATCAAACTTTTCAGAGATTTTGTCTTCTCACGATGTACTATGACCATGGCCACAGCTATACACCCTTTACAGCTATAGGAGAAACACTAGCGACAGCAGCAGAAAGAGTCACAAACTTTTTAACATTCTAACTCATGTCTCAAGAAAGGTTGACAAGATAGAAATGTGTGAAATGACCACTTATGAGGTCAATGCTATAATTAAAACTCGAGGTACAGTAATATCTGAGATATGCATAATGATTGACGTAGGAATAATAGTGCAGTATTCAGGATTTAACAATAAGAATATCAATTTAAAAGGACAAGGTCAAAATCATTATACTTTGTTGGGTAGCAGAAAAAACCAAAAATAATGAAAAACTTTACAAAAGATGATTCTTATTTTGGGAGTTAGAAGTATACAGAATGGACCTTATTTTCTTCTGAATTGTTGAAATATGGACAAATAACTGAAAATATCAAAACACACCTTTCAGCAATCCCAGCACACATGTCATTCCTACATATTTGGGTACTATTATAATATAGCCTGCAAGTGGGCACAGTTTTGTGCATCGAAGTCTTTGTCACATTGACAGTTACACAACTACAAGGCATCTTGATCTTAGTTGTTGAGAAGCTACGGGGTGTCAGGTCATGTCACAGAGTAAGCCACTCCAAGAGACTCCAGTGGATATTCTTTCAGTGATCTTGCTATCGACTGTTTCTTGGGAATTACTTGACAAATGATAACATACAGGTGGTTAGTAACTCCTCTTTTATTCTGGATGTCCTATGACATAGAACCTGTGCACTCAGGTACAGTGTTCCAAACCCATCTAATAAACATGGTATTGCCTGTAATGCATTTAAAACAGTGAGTGATATAGCCTGTGCTATACATGTATTTGTTAAGTAAAAAAAGTGCTTTCAGTTTCATAATTCCCAGCAAATACTAAATCTTGTGTTATACATAAAGGTGATGCAAATAGCAGGACAGAATATGGAATATAGTTCATTGTTTATCAGGCCCTCACATGAATACACAGATATGGCCTCATCATGAATTACTACTATATGGAACATGACATGACATATTACACACCAGAACACTTGGCAGGTCCAGTGGACCAATTTCCTTTAACGATTTGCTGCAGGGCATCCTTAGTATTCTGCATTAACCTTCAAACATAGCCATTTAATTCAGGATGACAAAGCATGATATTGCCTGCTTGGATCAATGTTCTGTAAACAAATCCTTTACCTTGACGTGCGATACACACAGAGCCATTGCTACGAGCAATAGTCCCTGGACATTCACGCCCCCTAAGTAGCAGGTGCCAAGCAAGGTCTCTGGTGGCACAGGTTTAAAATGGAAGTATCAGCCTTGTGAGGCAGATTGAGTTGAAATCTCTGTCAGTGAGGAAGTTCCTCCTCTAGAATGTTCTTACAGAATAAAGCAGAATTTGTAACAAAGCTTCCTTGTTTGTATCTCCTAGTGTCTCATGCAATACCATCATAAACAACTGGTGAGATTAGTCTAGAGCTCACTGATCTAGAACTCTGGGTCTGACTGGAGCTGAAGTCCCTCACTCACAGTGCAGTTTGGCTGCAACAGAAATCTAGCCTATTAGCATATCTTGTACACCTGGTATAGCCTACGAGTTTGCCTCAGTACAGGCTTAAGTGGTTTAAATATGAACTTGAAACATTTTAGTATATGAGTCCCAGAAAGTAGACTGAGTGATGTAAATGTATTCAGTAGACCCCAGATAGTCATTTTAGATGCAGGGTTTGCTGAAGTCCTAAGGCGGGGAGGAGTCATCCTTTTATGTTTAACCAGTAGCCCTTTAAAATACATTCACCTTCCTCATGGCTTCTCAGTCTTCTTTTTCCTGCAGAACTATAGCTCATTATAAATAAATGAGATGATTATAGAAAAGAAGTAAGTGGAATTTTCTATACAATCTTTATTTGTAAAAAAAACATTAAAAATCACTGCAGATAAATGAAAAGAACAATTTTCTGTAAGTCAGTATTGGAGACAATATGTTAGAAAAAACTAACATTGAACCACATAGTATCTTTTGACATATAAAATAAATACATCCCCAAAACTTCTGCTGCTCTACCAACTTAAGTTAGAATTAGTATGTTATTTCACCAACATCACAGTCAACAAACATGGAACTAAAACGTAAATTCGAGTCAGGCAAGGCAAAACAGACATAGTTTAGTTAGCACTTTTTTTTGTTTGTTTATAGGACTTTTGCACATCTTTATTTTAAAATATGAAGATGAGGGTGATCCGCTGGTCACATCTATTGCATCATTGATTTCAGCAGGTCTCAAGACAATCTGACTTGGGTGGTGGTTTCAGCCTCTCTGACAGCCTCATGTGATGCTCTCCAGAAGCTGTGTTTTGTCTAAGAACCCAATCCTCCCTGAAAGAAAAGTTGTTATGTTTCTTTGCAGAAAGCCATTCTCTGTAATAGCTACCTGTGTGAGTTTACCATATATTGGTGCCAAAGTTACGGCGAGCAACAAACATGACAATAATTCATCAGCATGATATTTATTTAAATAAATACTGAGTGAGTACTAATACATATGGTTCAACAACTAACCATAATGTGATAGTCTCTATGTAAGTCTTTTAGGAGCTTAGGATGTAATGGAAAAGACAGACTTTAATCAAATAATCACATCAGTAAGCACATAATTAGATATATGTTAAGCTCTGTGAAACAAAAACACAGGAAGGTAAGAATGTCAACAATGAAGAGATCTTACTGCTTTGGCTGAGTGTGGTGTTTGGCAGGGAGAAGGGATGGGTCCAGGTCAGGGAAACTTCCCAGAGCGCATGATGATTGAGCTGAAATTGAAGGATGAGACCTAGTTAGTGGCTGTTGTGATATTCTGCCCAGGTTCTTCAGAACACATGCATTTACACCCTGGTTGCTAAGAATAGTGGCTGCTGTTTGCTCATAGCCTTGTCCTTGTCTAGAAAGTGCCCTCAGCCTCAGGGAACTGTGTTGATTCTGGTTACAGCCCTGTCTTCCAGAGGCCAACGGGAGATGGGGAAGTACTAAGGCCCTGACCCCTTCCCTCTATGTGAGACAACTCCAGGTCATCCCAGCTCCAGGTCCTCCCTGAGGGTTGCCTGAGGCCTTAGTTGTAACTGCAGATCTATATACTATAGATCAGCTTTTCCCTCTGCAAGCCCGCTCCCTTCCCTTCCTTGCAGCTGCACCTCCTAAAATCACTTTCCAGTACATTTCTGCACACAGTGCTCTGCCTCAAAGCCTGTTTGTTTCTAGGTTGTGCAACTGAAGGCAGTTGTTCAAAGGGGTCCTAGGCAGCTGATTCTAAAATGGAATTCTTGCCAGACGGGTGGTGATGAGGACCCTGTCACGGGTGGTAGGTCATGTATGGATTGCCCCTGCCATGTTGTAGTGGCACAACTGGTAAAACATACACCTGTGGTGAACTGGCATGAGACACTGGTGGAAGGAAATGTACTGACTAATGCATTATTTTTGGCCCTTGAAAGGTATAGGGAAATCTATAAGGACCGTGAAATTGAATTACTAAGTGCCATTAATTCTTTGAAAAGAGATTATCACAGGCTCAGGGTGATTAATCACCTCTTTTAGGCAACATCGAAAACTGATTACCTAATCTATAATCAGAGGGCACTGATCAGAACCTAAGAGTAGCGGAAATTCAGAAAAGGTTGAATTCTGAGCCCTGACAGGTCTCCTCCCCAAGGTCAAAGCCCAGATAAGGAAGGAATGGGACCCCAAGAGCTGGGATGAGCATATCTGGGATGAGCACTCTTGAATTCACAGATTCCCCATATCTTGCTGGTCCGGCAGAACTGAACACCTCGTCTGTGTTAGAAGATAGATCCCTCTAACCCATCCTTCTATTTCTGTATTTGTTTAAAGATCATTCAGGGGTCTCAAATATGGTAGATCTCTTACAGGACAGTGCTGGTCCCCAATAAGAATTTACCCCCACCTTCCTTCTTGGCAATACACCAAAACAGAGGTCAAATCCTAGCACAACTTGATGAGATATGTGGGGCCCACTAAGGGAAGAGAGGGACTACAATGGAGCTGTGGGATGTTCTAATATATACCAGGAGGCCCTGGAGGGGTGTGCATGGGAGAGGACCCCGGGACATTGTGTCGAGGGGCAGCCTATAGATATGGGGCATTCTTGTCTAACACAGGGCAAGGACTCTGAGAGATGGCTCTTATTAGTTTAAAAAATGTGATGTCTCACATTCAATGAAGTGGAAATAACAAATCAAGACAGATAAAGGAAAAATAAATCAATAGGCTCAGAAAAGTAAGTATACTGGGGTATATATACCATATAAGGTTGGAAAACCCAGTTGCCTACTAAGTTCTACAGGGGACATATCATTTACCAAAGAGGTAAAGACTGTGCCGGTGAGAGGGGCAATACCATCATTGAGAAGCTCTGTGGTGCCTTTCCTTTGTACACCAGGGTTAGACCAGGAGATGCTATAAAAGAACTGGACTCCCTGAAAACAACCATGATGATAGCATTCTGAAACAATACAGATCAGTGGAGGTGCTCAACTGTCAGAAGCAAGAGGGTTGGGCACTGTTACTGCAATGAGTAGAAAGATCAAAGTGATACCCAGAGAGTCCCAATACACAGAGAACTATGGAGGTGGTGCTAGAACACTGAGTTTACAGGCAATGTAGATAGGCAACTAACAAGAGCATTGCTAGATGGACAGAGTCAAAGGAATTCAAGGATGGATGGTTAGGAACCTGAATGCAATTGCTAGTCTCTGGACCTGAGAGCTTTCTGTTCTCAGACTTGGAATCCCTTTACTGAAGGAGAGGCCAGGTCTCTAACAGGAAGGAGTTTGCAACACTGTGACAAGCACATTCATATTCAGTACTAATTCCACCCCCCCTCCCTTCCCCAAAGGATTCCTAGCCATTTACATAGATAAACATCAGCAAAAAGGAAACACCCACATGTTTCCAGGATTGTGGGAAAAGAGTCTGAATTGACATTGATACCCAAGTACAGAAATGCTAACTACCATAGTCCCCTGATTGAGAGGGCTTGTGGAAGCCAGGTAGTGAAAGGATTCTTGGCCCAGGTCTGCTCACAGTGAGCCCCACTGGGTTTACAGAATTTCTTGGGTTTTATTTTCATGGTCCCTGAGTTTACAATTGGGATGGAAATATAGGTAGCTGGCAAAATCCTCCTCTTGTTTTCCTCATCCGAGGCCAGGGGTGGAAGTGGGGTGAAAGTGCGATTATAACGCCTTGAAAATAATGTACTTTCTAAGCAAAATAACAATTCAAAAACAACATCTCATCTCAGGGGGGCCTGGCAGAGATCAATATTGTTTTCAAAGATTTGAGGAAGTCAGGGCTATTGGTCACTCTCATATCCTTGTGTAATTTCTGATCTCTTCTAAGACTGTATAATACTTGTCTTTCTCTGCCGAACTTATTTCACTTAGCATTCCCCCAAGGTATGTCGATTTACTAGGAAGTTGACTGCCTTGGGCCACTCTCAGTCTTGAAGAGACAGTGATTCATCCTTAATGGGATTGACACAAAATTTGAGAATGGATTTTCTTTTCCTATAGCAGCACCTTGGTCAGCATAAGTATAAAGTTTTCTAGAGATTGATCCATGAACCCAGGATACTGCAAAACTCTCCTGAGACCAAAGGAACCAAATTATAACAAAGAAGGTGCATTCACCATAGTGTATGCGTCACCAGGAGGTCCACTTGTTTTACACCACATGCTATAGACTGAATGTTGTGTCCACCAACATTTATGTGCTGAAATGTAATCCCCAGTGAATGTGATGGTATTTGGAGCAGAGGCCTTTAGGAGGTGGTTAGGTCATGAGGGTGGAGCCCTGATGAATGGTACTACGGCCCTTCTAACAGAGACCCCAGAGAGGACCCTTGTCCCTTCCACCATGTGTGGGTATAGAGAGAAAACAGCCATATATGAACCAGGAAGCAGGTCTCACTAGACACTGAATCTGCTGGCACCTTGATCTTGGACTTTCCAGCTCCCAGAACTATAAGAAATAAATTTGCTTGGTTTATAAGCCACCCAGCCTGTGGTATTCTATTATAACAACCTGAACAGACTGACACATGATTCTCACAAACCAGAAATTATCAATCTGATATATTGGTGGAATGGTATTTTAAACATGTAACTGAGATGCCCAGTAGGAAATCATACCTTGTAACAATGGAATGCCATTTTTAAGGACATGGTATACACTGAAAAATCAATGTCTATTTTATTGTCTTATATTTTATGTAAGCTAGACTACGAAGAATGGGAACCAAAGAATAGAAATAGAAGTGGTGTCACTTATTATAACCCCTACTTTTCCTTTAGGACATTTTTTTATCTTTGTCACAACAGTTTTAGGCTCTGTAGGTCTAAAGATCTGGATACTCAGATAGATAATGCTTTCATCAGGGGAGAGAGTGAACTCCCACTGGATTTTAAGCTATGTCTTCCATATGGATACTTAGGTCTTCTCATGGTAAGGGACTAGCAATAAAGGGAAGGAAGGATCACTGATAAAGGCAGTTGGCTCAGATCAGCAGGAGGAAGTAAGGCTATTGTTGCATGATGGAGACAAGGTAGGGTGTGTTTTGAGCTCAGGTGATCTACTGAAGCATCTTTTGTGCTCTGTTGCCCAGTTTTAATGTTGAATGGATATGTGTAGTAACCATTATCTGAGAGGGACATGGTGAACACTGGGACTCAAGATCGTCAGGGTCAATGAGGGCCTCTGGTGTCCCCCCAGGCAAGCTGTCACCTAGACCAACCGAGGAGCTAGCCAATGGTTAAGGGAATCCAGAATGAGTAGTGGAGGAGAGGATGATGAATACCAGTTACAGCCTTGAGATCAACTGTGATAACATAGGTCGTGTTTCTTTCCATTTACTTCCAAGCGCCCTAGGGAATAAGACCAACCAGCACCTGAGAGAGCTCTTTCCACGTGGGCAAACTTCCTACAAACAACAAGTGTACCTGAGGGTGCAAGCGACACTTTGGTTCTTCACCCACAATCCCCCTTCATGACCCATGCACACCCCTCCCCCAGCTGGTGGGAAAGTCAGTTGCTGATAGATCACTGCTGTATCCTTCAGTGGGCGTTGTCCCTGGATATGTCAAGCTGCAATAATTGTTCCTGCCCTTTCCAGGGGGTAGCTTGTGACTAGTGACTGGCCGTTGTGAGGATTCAAACTACCAGCCCTTTTCTATCACCTGGGAGTAGACTGAAGGACTGTCCCAGCTCCAGGGCTCCCTGTAGGTGGGCACATTGCTTCGGTTGCATCACATTGCTGGTCAACTTCTCCTTTGCCCCCCCTTCTAAACTTCCTCACAGGTGTGACCCCAAGAATGTACCTCCTTTAACCACCTGTGTGCAATTTTCCATCTATTATAAACTGAATGCTTGTGTTCTCCTAAAATTTACATGTTGAAGCTATAATCCCCAGTGTCACTGAATTTGGGGAGGGGGCCTCTAAGGAAGTTCTATAATTCAATATTGATTTGAGAGGACCATAGAAATACTGATGAAAAAATAGTAGTTTCTCCCAAGTAGAACGTATTTCTTTATGTTTTATTTTTCCCACCATAATGGTTTCAAATTACACTGAATGGGAAGCATTGTAAATAGCGAGTCCAGGTTTTAAACAATGTTCCACTGTGTGCAAAACCTTTCCACTTCACGCATAAAATTCATTTTTCAAAGACAAGGTTGTTTAATTCTCCTTTCAGCTACTACCAAGTAATGGTTATTGGGTTTAATAATTTCCACTTGCTTTGGGATATAAGAGCATTATTATATTTTCTTTTTCTAGGAGTCTTGTTTTCACATTTCAGGGTGCAAAATATGCTACATTCAAATTTAGTGTTCAAGAGACACTGTTTGATGGAAGTTTATTCCAGATTTACCTGGCTGATGTTTCGGAACAGGCAAGTAGTGTCAGCACCTCAAAGCTTTCTGTCTGTTAGGAAGTGTCTTGCCCAGAGTAACATACTTCGGCTGTAAGATTCTTTAGAATAAAGACTAGATTTTCTTTATTTCTCCATAGAACATAACACACTTGACAGACTTACAATAGCCACTTTTGCATTAGAACTGATTTCTTTCATTTTGTTTTTCTCTAAAATAATTCATTGTCTAATGTCTGATATAACCGATGGCTAGAAAATGTCCCACTCTTGTTGTTCTTGTGTTTCTTCTACATGTTGTCGTGCATTTTCCCCCTGTGGGTTCTGAAATCATTCAAAAGCCCAACTTCAAGCAGTGTCAAGCTCTTCACAGCTTTTAAAGTGTATTTCATAGTTATTTTTTATAATTTTTGCAAAATTAGTTTGACCCCACTTTATTCCATGGTGATGAGCTAGGTATTAAATATTTATCGAGAAGTTTCTAAATGGATAGCAGCACTCAAGGGAACATACTTAAAATGGAACTTTGCTACATTTTAAGATTATCATACAGCCAGAGATTACATGTAAAATGTGCTTCTTTTTTCTACAGCCCTTCTCTCATCCTGTGTATGCACATGCATTGGTTTCCAAGGTTACAGTACTTCAAATCAATTCTTTCTCTACTAAGTAGTGCACTCTCGAGGTATTTTTATTAGAAAATTAGTAAATGCATTGATCCTGTCCTGAAAACCTTGTTGGTGAAATAAAAACTCACAGGTATTCAAAATTGTCTTCTCCAAGATTATAGATAAAATCCCCCAGAAAATATTTTGTAAATTAAAAATGAAAATGTTTTATTTCTCTGAAGGGTCTTCTACTACATTGAGGTTGAGGCTGTTGGTAATTCTCTTTGAAGAATTTCTGTCTCCAAGCCATCTTCTAATCTGTATGCTGGAACCTTCCACTAGGGATTTAGGTCAACTTGTTTATATAGATATATAGTCTCCAATTTGAAAGTCTAATATATTCTGATGTTCCCCTGTAGATAATGTATTTACTGGGATAGGAAAAACAATGGGGAGTAAATAGAAACACATACAATTATAGAGGGTTTGTGTTGTTCCTGGTGAGACTAGTACTTTGGATAAGACGATAGCTACGGTATGACCCGCTGATGTCCCTGATATCATGGCTATCACCATAATGCCACCTATTGCTCATTTGTAAAAATAAATCAAAGCACATTCTGGGCTAGACTTAGAGGAAGGAGGAATAAAAACTGGTGGAAGAAATATCAATAACTTAAGGTACGCAGGAGACCACATCTTACTAGCAGAAAGTAGCAATGGTTTGAAATAACTCCCAATGAAAATGCAAGAAGAAGATGCCCAAACAGGACTGTATTTCAATATCAGGAAGACAAAAGTCATGACTATAAAATAAATACACAACTTCAACATGGACAATAAAGATATCATAATTAAAGATTTTGCTTACCTTGGTTCGGTCATCAATTCAAATGGAGACTGCAGCCAAGAAGACAAGAGAAGGCTGAGCCTTGGAAGGACAGCGATAGAAGAATTAGGAAAGATAATTAAGAACAAAGACATGTCATTAGAGACCAAAGCTAAGGTCATCCTTATTCTCATATTCCCAATTACTAGGTATAGATGTGAAAGTTCGACAATGAAGAAAGCAGATAGGAAAACAAAAATCAATTCATTTGAAATAAGGTGTTGGAGGAGAGCTCGATGGGCGCCGGGCCCAGAAGAGAGATGAGAAAGTGGGTCCTTGAGCAAATTAAGCCTGAAACATCATTGGAGGCAAACATGACAAAACTGAGCCTTTCCTACTTTGGGCACATCATGAGATGGCAAGGTTTCTTGGAAAAGACAATAATGATGAGAAAAATAGATGGCAGCTAGAAAAGAGGAGGACTAAATATGAGATGGATTGACTCAGAAAAAGCCATGGGCATGAATCTACAGAAGCCGAGCAGGGTTGTGAGGACAGGACACTGTGGATGTCACTTATCTTAGGGTCACCAGGGGCTGGAGCAGGGTCAATTGCATGCAATGAGCATATTGCATAATGGTATCGATAGAGATATTTGATGTGCAATAATAACAAAACGAGCCACGTGTAACTGACAGTGCTCAGCTTGGGAAACCTCACCAGTAATTCCCGTAGGCCAGCGGTTCTCAACCTGTGGGTCGCGACCCCTTTGGGGATCGAACGACCCTTTCACAGGGGTCGCCTAAGACCATCGGAAAACAAAAAGATATTTACATTATGATTCATAACAGTAGCAAAATTACAGTTATAGCGTAGCAACAAAAATAATTTTATGGTTGGGGGTCACCACAACATGAGGAACTGTATTAAGGGGGTGCGGCATTAGGAAGGTTGAGAACCGCTGCCGTAGGCAGAGCAATAAGGCCAAAAGAGTCGTAACACTGAAATTGAGAAATTATTGAAGTAATTATCCTCAAGTCTCTGTGCTATTTATTACTGCACATTTCTTACTGATAATATTGGGCAGCACCCACAGTCAAGCAATGTACTTCCCCTAAGGTATAAAGCCAATTAGAAAGTGGTACAAGACATGGCATGCTTCCTTTAGTGTCTCAGCCATCTGTGGTCCCCCAGCTAGCATTTCTTGGTCTCCTGGAATATTGTTCGCTCTTCCTTCAACTTTCTCCAAACACACTTTATCTGTAAAGTGCAATCAGAGTATTCAGCAGAATTTCAGCTAACTCTCACTTAGCATCTTGCTCTAAAGCCACATCTAATTCTTTGTCTCATATATGAAGTGGATCAAAACAGGTCCTTTATGACTGACAAGTTCTTGCGTATAGATTTTCCAACTAGCTTATTGTACGCTTACATTTAGTCCTCTAAAACTCCTGAAAATCTTCTGTCCTGGTTTTAGGAAAAGAATCTTTGATAATGTCAATATGCAGTAAAATCTCCTAGGCTGACACCGTGTTGAATGGAACAGGAAGAGGTCAAATGTATTTGGGACTTTTGAGCCTCCATGTTAGAGAGGAGGGATACATTTGGAGGGACAATAATAAAAAATAATTTATATTTTTAGGCAGCATACTTAAAAAAGCATGTTGGGTAAGACAGTGTAGTCAACATTTGAAAAAAAAAATCACCTGGCCTCATTTTTAGGATGCTTTACCCACCTTCTTGCTCTGTGTGTCCCCAGGTTCTGGGACACATGCATTTGGCAGGACACAAGCAACAGATGCATCCTGCTCCAAGCAAATTCCAGTTTTTCTTGTCATAGATTTATATGGAAACACTATACAAAGTATACATATTTGGGGCACCACCCATGTACCAATTTCTGTATTAGTCAGTCACACCTATGTTATTTTGTTTAATTTTTCAAAATAGTCCCATGAAGTGGTCATCAACACTAAGAAGAATCCAAGTGCGAAAACTAAGCCTCAGAGAGCTTAGGCAACTCATTCAAAGGTATATAACCATTAGGTGGCTGAGCCAGGACTTGAATGCAAGCCTTGCCAGGAAATTCTGTGGTGTCTCCCTTATTATTTATTGCTATGTTGCTCAGCTAATAGACAAATCCAAGATTTACCATTTTAGTATTCTTACCTTGGTTTACATCGGTCTTAGTGTACTTTGCATGCTTACTGGCTGCCACAGTCTCAAATATCATTGCCCAGTGGGTGCACACTGAAAAAGCAGATGTCAGATCTCAGCAGAAGCAAATTCCTTTCTAGTATAGCACTGTCCTTGATGCAGCCACTTGGCTGCAGGTTCTTGTTTCCATGAAGTTGCAGCCCTATTTACGGAGAGCCATTTAAAAAGCATTCAGAATCCTCTGCAGCAGAGGCAATCAGTTCTAGAGTAGGGCTATGCCAGTGATTGCTCTTGTGACAGGATGTCGCCATGAAAGGAAAGGATGCTGAGCATAAGGCAAGCTCGGTTCCCCGTAGAGAGCAATCGATATTTCAGAGTGGGGGATGGTGACCTTGTGAAAGAGTGCTGTAACAGTTCTGCACAGCGTCTGCCATACTTTTCGTTACACATACCAGATTTTCTCTGAACCTGAGCTTTCCTGTCAGGCTGAGACGTGGGTGGACTTGACAGGTACTGGGCCAGAATAGGGTGGGATGAGGCAGTCTGGGGTCCTAAGAGATCAAGTCAGGGGCCCAATTTACTGATGCTGCAGAGAATCAAAAGGAGTAACACACCAAAAGAGAGTCAAGAAAAGAGTAGACTCATTGTTAAATTTATATTTTTCTCTCCCATTCTTCCCATTGCTTCCTAAGATGTGGCCTTTATTTTCTCTCTTTTGTGCTATTGCAACTTCTTGAAAACTGTTCTCCCTGCCTTAAGTCTCATCCAATGTATTAGAACATTTCATAATGTTCCTCCTCTGTCTAAAGTTCTTTACTGACTTCCCACTTCTTACATAATATAGTCCAAATGCCTGAATGTAGCCTGTGTGATCTGACTTCTGCTTATCGTTATTAGCATCGTCTCCAGCCACACTGGCTCCTTTTTCCTACTGTATTAACTGTTATATTTTTTTGTTTGTTTATTTTATTTTTCTATATGCATAACACTGTTGTATGATCAGTGGCTTTTCTCATGCTGGTTCTTTTTTTGTGGAGTGTCTTACATTTTTCTAAGCTAGTTCTCCAGGTAAATTCTTATTTATAATTTAAGAATCATCCTTGGTGTCATATCTTGTTTGAAGCATTCCCTCATCATCTCAGTTATGATAAAGCCTTAACTTCTCTGGCCCACCCCTAGTATACCATATACATACTTTTAGCACTTTTAATAGTTTATTTCCATGTATTTGTTTCTAGGCCTGTTTCAACCATTAGTATTTAAGTTCTTTTAACAGCAAGAACTGTGCTTACAATATTATTGACTAATTGGGGGAATCATTTCATAAATTACTTAAAAGTTTAACCACTCTGCTGTAGTAATACAAAACTAATACCTGAAACTAATACAAAATAATATGGAATATCAGCTATAATTGAAAAAAATTGTCACAGGGATATAAAGAACAACATGGGGAATGTAATCAATAATATTGTAATAACTATGTACAGTGTCAGATGGGTACTAGACTTATTGGGGTGATCACTTTATGTATATAAATGTCTAATATATATACAGATAATATATATACAGGTATATAGATGTCTAATCACTATGTGATTTTGTACACCTGAAACTAATAAAAAAATAAAAGCAAGACCTGTGTTTTATTAATCTAATACAGGTTTCCAATATTGTTTCCAAATAAGAAAAACACAGAAAAACTGGCCTTGGGTGGGGGTGGGAGAATGTATATTAGTGCATGTCTTTCAGAAATCCAAGGGGAAAAGGGACATCTAGTTTCTTGCAAAGAGAGCCCAGGCTTTTAGACAATTTTGTAAGTTCTTACCCTCTCACCTCTTTCTCCATCTCCATCTTTATCTCTCTGTGTCTCTTGAATCTGTTTGTATCTGCTCGGATTTACACACAGTCAGACTCCCCTTAGGAATCATAAAATAGCTGCTGGTAGCTAGAGTTTACATCATCTTTACAACTTAAATAACAGGAAGAGAGTGGCTTCCAAATGTTTTCAGAATAAACATGGAGAGATTATGACTGTCCAGGGCTAGATTTTTTGTCTACTCCCATTGCTAGGGTGTGGGTGTTGCGTTGTTTAATAATTCACCCAACCCCATAGATTGGGAGAGTGGGGGTTCTCCAGAGAAAGAGCAACTGAGCAAGAAAGCACATCCTAACTGTTCCAGTCATGGAGTCTTTGTACTGCGTGTTCTCTATAGTTCCTTCCTGCTCTAAGATTCTATGATTTATTGCCTGTTCGCTTCACAGGGTCATGAAAATAAAATGAAAATTTTTTACGGCAAAATTCACTGAAATATAGGAAGTATGATGCAATTGTCAGAGACTGTTAGCATTTGTTTTATGAGATTAAATATATCCCATGGCGCCTGGGTTGACAAATCTTTATGGATTTTCGAAGAAAACATCAAATGTCTACGGTAATAAAACAATGCGGATGCACAAGATGTACAAGATGAGTTGAAATTCAGCAGAGTTACAGTATGAAAAGCTATTCTTTGATACTAATGAGGTAGAATCTTTAACTTAAAGGTAGAGAAATTCCAAGGGAAAAATTCCATGGAGGAGATTGCCTTGCAACTAAAAGAACTAGGTAGGTCCTCTCAGTGGGAAAATGGTTAGAATAGGGAAATCTGAGGGTGACAAAAAAGGCACAAGAAATTCAGCCATTGATGAAAAAAGTAAAAGAGAAACAAAGCCAAAAAATCTTGCACTGAACACACTTTTGAGCCTTTCCTCTAAGTTTGTTTTCTCTCAATGGCACTGATTTTTTTTCACAAGTTGAACTGGACACTAGAATAATCCTTAGCTATTCGTGCCCAAAGAATAAAATGATCCCTGATGTTTTTAGGTGCTGGGTTAGCTAACACCTTTTGACTTTGACATCTTCTTGCATCTTTCTTTCTGTTGCATTAAGCACATTTTTTTCCTACGCTTCCTGCTCTGGAATCTCCCTCTAAATCTGCATGTGCTTCCTCGGACTATGTCTCATTACCCTACCCTTCCCTCACAGTTGTTCCCAGACAGAAACAGGAAGCACACATGTAATTCAGCTTGTATCTTGCTCAGTTTTGAATAAGGACAGGAATGCAGACACACTTTTAAATATTATGTCAACAATGTGAAAAGATGGTTAATAAATGCGGACGTATAAATAGTCTGAGATACAGAACAATGAAATGGCAGTGTATTTGTTCCCTCACTCAGTGTTGATTGTGTACAGTAGTTCAACAATTCAGGATTAAAAAAAGTAATACAATCTCAGCATCAAATATTTTTCAAAGGTATTTTGTGAAGCTTTGTAAATTGAAAATGTGCTTTGGAGTTGAGTGCGTTATGTGACAAAAGGCAGAGCTTGTTATGCAGAAAGGGTACTGCAGTCTCAGTTGAATAAAACCTATAGTGTGCTCTATGGAAGGCATGGCAGCAGCTGACATTCATAGATGCGTCTTATTCCAGATGCAGAGTAAGATACTAACGTGTATCACTTAGCCTCCAGCAGTAGATAGAAACCACACCAGCTATTTTAAAATATAACTTCACATAAAGTATTGTAAAGTAGATATTAATGAACTATGAGTTGAAAATGGAACCCTTAGGTGTCATGGAGGTGGCAGCTGGAGGAAGCAGCTATTACTCCTAGGGCTGAGAGAACAATGGGGAAAGGATTGAAATGATTAAAACATAGAAGTTTGGAGGTGGAATACTGGAGGTGAAACTTTGACCTTTGAGGAGGGGGCCTTGCTCTGCGGGTAGCATCTCTGAGGGGGACACGAAGAATGTGGTTCTGGAGGGGCTAGAGAACTTCCAATCTGAAATCAATTGTTGCTAGTGAAATAAATTGCCATTATCCATCGAAGAGAATGTGCTAGGGTAATTAATTCTAAAAGGCACAGCTAACAATAAAGGGACAGAAAAGAGGCAGGAAAGGGCTTGTCCCTTCTCTCCCTTAAGTCTTTCTGCCTCCCTCTGGTACCCTCTCCTGACCAAAAGCCTACCAGGGAGCCAATGGGCAAAGAGGTGTGGTGTGCAGGGGCCCAGCTCCAGCACCACCGGGCAGAGGGAGAAGGGTGTGTTTGGTGCCAAGGTGCCATCTCTTAGTCACTGATGCCTGGAGAAATAAAGATTAACAAGTCACGTGTGTTGTCCTCAAGGAATTCTCATTTAAGTAGGAGAGAGAAATATGTAATGAAATACTTGTAATAAGATGTACTAAAAAATCTACAGAGGGGCTGGCCGAGTGGCGCGATGGTTAAGAACTGGCTTGGGACGCCAGAGGGTCCCGGTTCGGATCCCACATATGAGGACCAGAGAAACTGCCCTCCACAGCTAAGATGCTGAACAACAGCTCAACCTGGAGCTGGGCTGCCGTGAGTCACCGGCGATGGCGTAGGCTGCAGCCCCTGTGGCTGTGGGTTGCCATGGGCTACCGTGTGTAGCCAGCAGCCAGCATGAGCGGCCAGCAGCTGCAGTGAGCGGCCGTCCAGAAGCCGGCGACTGATCTGCCTCGCCCAGGAAGAGCGCAATGATGGTGCCAGCTTGGGCCAGTG
>NW_017731436.1:3776987-3781615 GCF_001890085.2 Hipposideros armiger
CAACCTGGAGCTGGGCTGCCGTGAGTCACCGGCGACTGATCTGCCTCGCCCAGGAAGAGCGCAATGATGGTGCCAGCTTGGGCCAGTGAAGCAACATCCTCCACAACTAGACTGAAGAACAAGATGACAGCAACTTGTGTGTTCCCAATTCCCCAGCACTGTTCCCATCCCCCCAATTCCCAATAAAAATCTTTAAAAAAAAATGTACAGAGGAGATAGCCATACATAAACATTTTGCATAATACATACAATTTTGTTCATACTGATATTGGCACGTTTCTTTTTAATAGGAAATATATACTGATTAGGTAATAATTATAGGGGTTAAATCTTAAGAAGTAATTTGACCCTGTTCCAAGTCATTATCCAGATAAAGTTTTTTTTTGTTTTTTTTTTTTTTTTTTTTTTTTAGCTGAGCCATCCTGCCACCTGTTAGCAGCTCAGCAGCAGCTCAGCTCGGGCCGTGAATCAAACCAGGGACACTGTTGCTCAGAGCTCAAACTCTTGAGTGAGCTCTTAACCAACTGAGCCACTCAGCCGACCCTTAGATAAAGTATTTTTGAAATGACTTCATCTCAGATACAGTGATGAACTTGAGAAAGGTCCCTTAGTTGGTGTACAGGGAGCGGTGACGCTCTTCCGCCTCACAGCAGGACGTTTTATCTGCCATTCCATACTGTGCCTCTGAAGCCATATAGAAAATAACAACCTGATTTCAAATTTTAATTTAAACATCACTGGTACTGTCAAATATTTCTTATATGGTGCTGTCTCGCGAATGACAGTGTTGTAAGCCAGACAGCCAGAGTTGTTTATTTTTAAATCTTTGTATCTCTGTGACAAGAAAATTCTTTCTCTAAGTGTCAAACTGCCTGACACTTACATCGCCACCCTTTCTTTAGAGTAAATCTATCTGTATCTGAAGGAAAAGTATAGCTAGGACGCATAAATACCGGGGATGCCAAAAACATGTATACACATTTTTAAGAGATGTAATCTATGCTCAAGCAGTAGTTCGCTATAATCAGAAGTGTCTGGACACTGATGGTAACCACTTCGATCATCTCTTGTAATTGCAGAAGTCAAACGTGACTCGTATTCATTTTTTGTTATCAGTATATAATGAGTATTATAATTAATGCAGTTTTTTCCTTCTTAAAATGTGTATACTTTTTTGGCACCCTCTGTATATTATAATTCTGCCTAAAGTTAACCTTCGAATATTCTAAAGCATCAATTACTGATGAATTTATATATATATACATACAGAGGGTACCAAAAAAGTGTATACACATTTTAAGGAAGGAAAAAACTGTTAAAATTCTAACACAATGAATGATGTTAGAATTCATTTGATTATCGCCATCTCTTGAGTGAATGTTACACTACACATTGCTACCATAATTCAATTCAATTTCCAAAAGTAATACATAGATAACATCTCTTAAAATGTGTACATTTTTTTGGCACCCTGGTATATATAATTAAAAGCTAGTATTCTACATCTTTTTTCTTTGCAAAGCCTATCACAGGTCCTTGAACATCATATTATACATTTGAGAGGCAGTGTGGTCCTGTCCTTAAAAGCTAAGATATTGGTAGCAGCAGAAACCCAGCCGGCTTCTCAGAACTCACTAGCTCTTGTAAGGTATGCTAACTGCCCAAACCTTGTAAATATCATATAAAGATGTTGCTTCATTTATTCAAACCTTTCTTCTGTTCAGCTCTCTGTTTAGTTCACTTATACATGCATATTTACCTAATTTCAATGATACTACACATATTTGATATTCCTCAAATTGTTTCAGATGAATAGATGTATCTATTAATAGTAATAAAGTTGGATTCTTACTTTTCTGTTACTTACTGGCTTCTTTTCTGGTTTTTGAGCATGTCTATCAAATTAAAATTCAAACTTCTCATAAAAATAACAAAATGATGACACATTGCAATCTGGAGTTCACCAAATGCTCTCATACAAGGAAATGGATTGAGTTTCTCAGGGACCCTATCCTGTTGTCCTCCTATTCAGTTCTGTCCATGGTAGCTAGGCCGCAGGGACTTTTCAGAAATCTGCCTGGGGTCTCTAATTTGTAGTTGTTACCTGGGGCTAAGGAAAAGATAGCCTGCATGTCATGTGTTACGACACATGGAGCTACTTTCAAAAGGGCTGCACATATATCTTAGCTGAGAAAAAAAAATAGTGAAGACTAAAACTGGGAAAATATTCTACAGAAAAGTACTAATGACTCCAAAGGAATAGGACTAGAAAAGCCATGGAATAGTTACCATATGCAGGCGCTATTCTAAGAACTTTATGTTTATTTATTCGTTTAATCCTCATAACAATCCTGTGAGGTTGGTATTATTGTTATTGCCTTTATTTTACACCTGAGGGACTGGACTCAGGTTAAAATACACCTCTGACAATAGCGGAGCCCGGATTCAAACCTAAGATCGGCTCCAACAATTGGATACTTAACCATATACAGTATTGCTTTTCAAATACTAGAAAAAAATACCTAAGCATTTTCTACTTTTCAGGCCGTGTACCAATTTGTCTAGTATGTTATCCTACTCATTTCCTGACATTTAAAGTAATATTATCATCTCCATTTTAAAATGGAGATGTGGAAGAGCAGACCTATATTCCTTAGGTTACAGGACTAGTAAATGTGCAGCATTGTGACAGATCCCTATGGCCAGAAATATTAAACCAGAATTTCTGGTGGTAGATTTCAGGAACTGGCATTGATCAAGGATTCTGAGCATTTTTTGTAGACACTAAAGTTTAAAAATCACTGCGCTTAATGCCAAGATTCTTCTAATTTAGAATTGCTGCTAATCTTTTAGTCTTATTTCTAATAGCATTATTTACATATGTAGAGCACTTTTAATCAATTAGTTAATTAACTCAACAAACCTTTAATGAACACCTGCCATCTCTCAAGGCTTCAGCTAAACTTCTGAGCTAGGAAGTTGAGTAAGAAATTGTGCTTGCTCCCAGGCCGTTGGAATGTAGCAGGAGAGGAAGACAGAAAGATATGTATTTGTAATGCAATATGGAAAACATTATAATAGAGATTTGATTAAAATGTCAGGTGATCACAGAGAAGAGAGTACCTAATTCTGCCTGGGGGGAGGTCCAGGAAAATTAACAAAGATGATCACATTTCAGCTGAATCTTTAAGAATTTGTAAGAGATTAACAAGAAAAGAAAGAGCTTTCCAAAAAGAGTGTAAATCATGTGCAAAAGTATGGAAATATAAAAGAATGTAGTGCTTTTAAGTTGCTTCGTGATATTCAACAAGCATAGGTACATAGGTGTGTTGCAGCAGAAGATAAAAGTGGCGTAGGGATGGAATCATAAAGGCATTTGGGGGGAGACCACTTTTGCATTTTGTACTAGCAAACTTTTTGCTACAAATAATGAAAAACACAGCTCAAACTGGCCCAATGACTTGAAGGTAAAGGTATTTATTGTTTCTCAAATCTGGAAATTCCACGTTAAGTGTGGATCGATTGCATGGCTCAACCATGACATCAAGGTCCCAGTTTCTGTCTTCTTACTCTCTCACCCAATGTTTGCTTTATCCGAAGTCTGATTTTTTTTATCTCATGGACACACCCAACCACAATGTTACAATCTTTTATATAGTGAAGAAGTAAGTACTTTTATCTTGGCAAGCCAGGAAAACAACTAAACTTTATATTTGTTAAATTGGCTATTAGACATTGTATTAGTTATCTATCGCTGTGTAACAAGTAACCTCAAAATTTAGCATCTTATAACAGTAAATATTTACTATCTTGCAGAGGTTCTATGAGTCAGGAATGGATGTGTGGTTTACATCAGAGGTTCCGACTCAAGATGTCTCATGAAGTTGTAGTCAAGATGGCAGCTGGAACTGCAGACATTTAAAGACCTGACTGGGATGGGAAGATCAGATTCCAAGATGGCTCACTTGCATGGGTGACAAGTTGATGAGGGCTGTTGACAGGCGACTTCCTCTTGCTATTGGGCTGATTGAGTGTCCTCACAGTATGGCAGCTGTCTTTCCTCAGACTGAGTGATGTAAAGAGAACAAGGGAGAAGCTACAGTATCTTTTTTATTATCTAGTCTCTGAAGTCACACTCTCATTTCTGCAATGTCCTATTGGTTGTACATGTCATTGAGGGAGGGGACCACATGGAGGTATGCATATTCAGAGGCATGAATCGCTGAGGACCATCTTAGGAGGCTTCATCTTTTCCTGAACCTTCCTAAGCATTTAACTAGGGATCTGGGAGGAGCTGAGTCATGGATTCCCACACAGATGCTATTCTAAAATGGCAGTTTCAGCTACTATGAGACAACTAGGAAGCAGTCCTGTTTTTCTTATCTGATGACTACTTTTTCTTCTTACATTCAAAAACTATTACCTGAAAATAATAAGAAAAAAATAAGCAGTAAAGAATCACATTCTGGAACATGAAATCTGAAGTGTTAAAAGGCCTTTGTAGGGCCGGCTGAGTGGCGTGCTGGTTAAGAGCTGGCTTGGGACACCAGAGGGCCCCGGTTCGGATCCCACATATGAGGGCCAGTGACACTGCCCTCTACAGTTAAGATGCTGAACAACAGCTCAAC
>NW_017731436.1:3781745-3809655 GCF_001890085.2 Hipposideros armiger
AACATCCTCCACAACTAGACTGAAGAACAAAAGGACAGCAACTTGTCTGTTCCCCTTCCCCCAATTCCCCAGCACTGTTCCCATTCCCCCAATTCCCCAATAAAAATCTTAAAAAAAAAAGGTCTTTGTAAAAAGAAATACAGGAAAGGTACTATTGTAATGCTTGCTAGAATTGAGCTTTCAATTTATTGTACAGATTCACCTCTTTAGAGGAAGGCCCGTAGGTAAGAGCAAAGGTAGGAGCAGATCACAGGTTAGCTAACACGTCTGCTCTAGAAAACTCCGTGCAGCAAACTATGGACACATCAGCCTGACCTTTTATTGTGAAAATGTGACAGCTATTCTTCTAAAACAGAACACTAAACTTGCCAGGATTGATCTTAAATATGTCTGTTCAAGAAACAAAGGCCTCTGTGCAATGACATTAGTAAATGTTCCTCCCAACCCTGCCCTCTCTAGGTGTGTGCTGTTTATACGTGTTAATATGCTTCTCAGCTCTTCCAGAGAGAGTCTTCGTTTTGGCATGATTATTCTAACTAACATTTAAAATAAAAGACCAGAAACCCTTAAAATGACAAGAGCAATACATTAAAGAAAATTCAAGAAAGCAAAAGAAAATAACAGCCGTGGGGATTATGTTGGTTTGTAACATGTCAATCTTTGCTTCGCCAAATGTACGTATGAATGTGGGACCAAAGGAGTTTGTAATCTGCTCTCACTTGGCAACCTATTGCAAGTACTTTCTTTTGTCTTGAAATTTATTTTATAAAAGTTATTTTAATGACAATAATTGTATGAGTACCACATAGACATACCACTATTAATTTTACTAATTTTTCTATTATTAGGCATTATAGGTTGTATCATTATTATTATTATCATTATTATTATTACGATTACTATTATAAATCAAAGCATTCTTGTGGATAAAGATCTGTTCACAACCCGAATTTTTTTCCTTAGGTAAGTAAATTCTTAAGGTTTTTAAAAAATACTTTGATATATAGGCTTAATTGTCCTTCAAGATGACTTTTTTAAACATCAATTTCAGATCTATACACAGCCCTAGGTATTAACATTTAAAAATAATAACAGCAATCTTATAAAAGATAATGTGCTTTCATTTTCATTTATGTTTTCATTATTGGTGAAGATAAATATTTTTCTTACTCTCGTGTATATTCACCTTTCTTCTTTCATTATTGCCTATTCGTGTTCACATCTCTGGTTCTTTTTCTAGTGTGGTGTTAATTATGTTTTAGTTCTTATTTATTTGAAAGAGCACTTTTATTAATATGCTAAATATTTTTGGTATTTGTTGAGTAAACATTTTAAACAAATATTTCATTTACCTTTTATTTGTTTTTATGAAATTTTTATTAAAAGAATGTTAATTCTAATTTGTCATATATTTATTTATATTTTCTACTTTGATAGGTTTGCTGTTGGTTACATGCATATTTGGCTAGATTCAACTAGATTAATTACATTTATTTACTTTTTTACATTTAACTCAAGAATCTATTTGGAATTTATTTTGGTGTATAATATGAGTTAAGGACATATATTTTTTCAAAATGGATCAATTGATAATATGTAAAAAAAAGTGAGTTTGTATAAACTCTTTTGTAAGCACCAGGGTGCCAAAAAAAATGTATACAAGTGGACACTTTGGTCAATGTTGCTCAAGCAGTAGTTCGCCATAATCAGAAGTGTCTGGACACTGATGGTGACCACTCTGAGCACCTGTTGTAATTGCAGAAGTCAGACATGACTTGTATTCATCTTTGTTATCAGTATATATTGAGTATTACAATGTTAATACAGTTTTTTTCCTTTCTTAAAATGTGTATACATGTTTTTGGCACACTCTGTATTAAAACCGTTTTGAGTCAGTAATCCTGCTTGACTTCTTACTCTTTGGCCATTGTAATCCTATCTATATAACTTTATTTTAGGGAAGTATAGATGCGACCAAGATATACATACAAAGATATTCTGCATAACATAATTTATTAATAGCAAAATTTAGAAGCAACATGAATGTACAACAATAACATTAAATAATTGGTGAATGAAAAAAATACAATAGAAAAATATATAACTACTGAAATCAGGTAGTTGAATAACATTTAATTATTTTGGGAAACTACCCAAAATATAATTTTAAGTAGAATTAGACTATAGCAAAATCTACCTTCCATAGATTACATTCAAATTACAATTTATTTGAAATATGTTCTGTAATTTTCAGTTTTTCAACATGAGTATGTATTGCTATATTAAATTTAAAGCACAATAATGATTTTTGAAAGATAAATATGTGATTATGAAATCAAAGGGAAATAGCTTTTTTCCCTTGGACATAATTTTGTAATGATTAATTATGAACTTGGTTCTGATATTGGATAGCCTCAAGTGTACATACCTAGGTTTAGTTATCACAATTAAGCAAGCAAGCATGAGTGTCTCATAATTGCAATGACAGATGCATTTATTGACTCATTAATATTTATGATGAAGCATCATCAGTGGTAATTTAAGAAATGATTTCCTGAAGCTCCCTCAAGCAACAAAACAACAGAGGTTTTTACATTGGAAGCGTCTCCGATAAATGGTTAAATCAG
Organism: Hipposideros armiger; assembly: GCF_001890085.2. Classification (NCBI taxonomy): domain Eukaryota; kingdom Metazoa; phylum Chordata; class Mammalia; order Chiroptera; family Hipposideridae; genus Hipposideros; species Hipposideros armiger. Next base: position 3,784,373 of record NW_017731436.1, read on the forward strand.
GTAGCACTAGAAAGCAGGAGGGTTATCCTCATGTTCAAACATACTCTACAATTGAATTATATTTCAGGACTGATTTGCTTTTCATGGAAAAATTTTTTTTTCCTGAAGTTACTTCTAAATATTATTTGGTTTCCTTGTATATTCAACATCTTCCATATTATGTAGAACAATTTACATGTTTACAATGAAAATAAAATTTAGTTCTTAAATCACCAAGGGACAGAGACCTACACATATTTAGTAGAAAGTAAATATTATTGTTAGATTTTTAACATATATCACTGTATTCAGAGCCTAGCAAGCTGTAAGCTACATGGGACCATGCACTTAGAAGAGTCCCACCCTTGGTTTAATGTTATCCTGCTGATGTCTTGATAGTTTTCATAATTTCGGAAAAGGGTCCTGCATTTTAGTTTTTCATCCAGGGCTACCAGTTATATAGTTGATCCCGACAGTGCTGGTTAGGAATTTTTTTGGAGCAAGCAATAATATCGAAACTACAGCTGCAAGTGGCTTATGACCAGAAAGGGAACTTGGGGAGGGGTGAATCTACAACAGTTTCAGGCAGTGGATGGCTTTAGGTGAGACTTTATCTGGGTCTCATACTGTGAGATCCGGTTGTGCTGCCTCCACGCCAGCTTTGTCCTCAGGCCACCAGGACGAATGTTTTGGAACTGAGATGGCTGCTAATAGCTTGTGTGATGGCCTGGTCTGTTGTTTTTTTTCTAGGAAGGAAGACTACCTCTTCTCCAAATCTTTAACCCAAAATTCTGGACTTCACTCTGGTTGGTTTAATCTACATCTTAAAAAATGAGAAATCGCTAAGACAAGGAAGGGGAAAGCGACGTCCACAGACTCAGGCCTGAGCCACCAAAAGGCCTCTAAAGATAGTCTGAGGGTTATTTATTCCTGAAGCTGCACAGTGCAGGCATGCATGAAATCAGGGGACTCCTTCCAAGAAAAATATAGGTGAAATTTGTTTTCATGATTTTACCAAGAAATTAAAAGTATTTTTAAAAAAAGCAAGTCACTAATTTAATTTTATTGGGAAGAGCTATTGATATTTGAGAGAGTGGTATAAATTATATGTCATTTCTGCATAAGTTTCCCTTGTGTTGTCTGCTATGTAGCTGAAACTTAAATATTTGATGATTCATGAACCAGCATGGATTTAATAAGCTGGAACAGGATAATTTTACATATAAAAATACAGTAAGATCAGCATGCCCTCTCATCATGCTGAGAAAAAAACAACACTGTATTGAGAGAAGTTAGAAAAAATTTAAGGCATGTGTCATTATTAGGGCAAGATATTTGGGCACTTCGGGTCTCTGTAACTTACCATAATTAGTGGCATATCAAATGCTCTATTATTTTGTACAAAGTCATGAGGAGCTACAATGCTGAAGCATTCTTCCTCTTGCAAGCTAAAATTAGAGGCAGATTTTCTTCTTTCAATGAAACTAAAAGCTATATATTTGTAAGGTAGGCTTGCAGCATAGTCTTACTCTGCTAAAGCTTATTAACTTTTCTTTTCAGTGACATTGTATTAGCTAACTACCAGGACACAGCAAGTTAATTGCAGAAGAGAAGAGTGGTTTTGTGAAGTCAAGGTCATTTTCAAAACAGAGCCTGACTGTTCTCAGCGTAGATTGCCATTGCCATTACATGCCCAGTCAATACGTACCTATTATTGAGCAGAAAATGTACCAATTCAAACTTATAAGAAAAATTCCAAAGTAGAAAATGGTCACTTCTTTTAGAAAAATGTAACTTTAACATTCTAAAGGAAGGAAGCTCATTTTTTATTTTATTGTCAATATAGTCATATTACATTAATTGAAGAATACAAATTCAACTGTGTAACTATTAATGGATAACCAAGAAACACATTTTTTTCCAGCTGAATGATCAAACTGGAGAAAAATAAATTGATGGGAGACTGAAAGAGAGATGTCATTCATCTGTACAACTTCAAGTTGGAGAGAAATTGGAAGCCCTGTCATCATATGTCTCAGTCTTAAATGGGTGAACAGATCCTAAGAAGGAGAAAATTACTCCTTTCTAGGTACACAGTGGTAAAAAACTCAAAAGCTTAATATTCTCCTTTCAATGCCATCAGATGCACACATATACCCTGATTTTTCTTATACTCTCTACTTTCTTCATATGAAGTACCCTCAGGTCAAAAAAATATCTTTTCCCTGGAAAAATGGAAGTCCCAATCTTTATTTCTTATAATTGTCTCAAAATTGAAGCCCTAAATTGACCAGCAAGTATTTTGATGTTTGGGATCCACAGGTTAGGAATCAAAGAATGTTCAGCAAAGGGGCAATACTAACATGAAATTGTGCTGGAAAGGACAACGTAACTCATACATTCCTTGGCTATTCCTTCCACAAACACTTACAGGGTATGTGCTATGTGCCAGGCATGGTACTAAGACATAAAAGGGTTTCCATCCCTCAGGAACTTTCAGTCATGCAAAAAAGTTCAAGCATATAGATGAGATCAATATAGATTTTAGTAGAAAACAAAAGCAGAACTGGTAATTTATCTTTGGAGAAAAAGAGAAAACGTTTCAGAAGAGGTTGCCATGACTTTATTTGGGGGATTGTGTGACTTGATTAGGAGTTTGAAGGAAAGACAAATGCTCTCTGCCCCAGTCATTGCTATTAAACAACTATTGTGTTCGTGTCAAGGACAGAAAGAAAAGGTCTCAGTAAAGGGGACTCAGATGCTCCTAAAAATGTACTTTCACCTCCTAGCACAACACATGGCACATAGGTGACAGTCATCAAAAGTTGGATGAATGAAGGAATGAATACAGAAATGAAATAGCCTTACTTTTGAGGAGCCCAAAGTCTTTAAAAGAAGTATGATTCAGATCATGTAAGACTTTTGGAAAAGTAGATCTAATTGGAGCAGGTGAGGAGAAGGCTTCACAGAAGAATGTAGGTCTTGAAGGATGAGTAGGAGTGTATCAGGTGGAGGAGTAAAGGACTTTTTCAGCTGGAGGGAATCATTGTACAGTCTTGGAAGAGAGGGAGAACTTGGTATACTGGGGGTCAGTGTGGCAAGGCTGAAAAGTTTAGGAGTGGTGAGGACCTTGGTGATGCGTTTGGTTATGTTGAGATAGAGAAGAGGTTTATTTGTATGCAGTACTAAGAATGAAATGAAGACCAAAGAAGGGTTTTTAAAGGGAGACGTGTTCTTCGAAGTTTCTGTGGCTCTCAGTTGTCAGGCTGCACTTCTGTACCTCCAAACACTCTGCTTTTTGTCTTCATGTGTTGTCTCATTCGATTTGCCCACAGTAAGCTGATGAAATAAACCTATTGTCCCCATTTTCCTAATGGGCAAACTAAAGCTTGGAGAATATGGTAGCTTCTGAAAGGTCACACAAGTAGTAAGAGGCAATGGAATGCAAAGCCGCAAAAAGTGACTTTTGTCTCTGTAAGCATTGCCACACAACTGTGGAGCCCTGGAGGAGGCCAGTGCAGCAAGTCATGTTACTGATCGAGCTTATAGTTTCTTTCCCCTGCACTCTGCATTCATCTGTTTCTGCATAGCTTTTCTTTTTGACAGATTATAGTGCAAATCTCACCTGAAACTCTTAATGCTGCCTCAGGCCACAGCTCAAATTGCTTTATCAAGTTTTAAGCAACGAGGTAGAATGCTGCTCTGCACAGAGAGGAGGAATTTTCATCTACCTTTTATTTTCATTTTGTCACCCTCTGGGGTCTACTTGAACACCGTCCTTTACTTGACCAATTTATTGTTCATTTGTCAATATGGTGAAGTATGCCCAGTGCTCTCCATCCAATCTTTTTCCTTATTACTTAAAGACTCAGGACAGTTACAGCTGTACATGAGGAGACAAGAGTGGTGATGGTTTCATAATTTTTAAATTAATGTATCATTACAATGGCAATCTGGTTGGAAAGATAAGAGGACAAGAGGATTGTCTTGACAAGCCATTTACATAGATGAGTGTGTGTGTGTGTGTGTGTGTGTGTGTGTGTGTGTGTGTGTGTAGATGATGGCTTTTTCAAGGCTTCTTTCATTATAAGACTTTAATAAACAATGTATTTGTTAAATCTCCCCCAGCCCCATTTTGAGAGAATGGCCTGCTTTCTTGAAATAAATCTTTTATAACTCCTTTCCAAGCTTTAACAACAAAGAACTTCGTAAGGAATAGTTCCAGGTGAGAGAGTCAATACATTAAGCATTTGCTAGACCTCTGTGTTTCCTAGAATTGATCTATTAGACATAGTCAGGCCCATTGCAAGGACCCTTAGGATGAAAGCTCTCAGGTTCTTACTGAAATGTTATTTTCCTCTGAAGCTTTGTCTTCATCATTTTCAAAGACAGGTCACTTCCAATACCTGTACTTTGTAGCAATGGCAAAATGTAATTTATTCCAACCCCATTAGTCTATCAAACCAGATAGCTTCTGGGCTGTAGTTAACCTTTGAAATCAATGACGATGAGCAAATGATACAGTAAGCACATTTCAGAAATGTTTATCCCACCTTCTTTAGGAGGGTCTGTTTTTGAGAAATTCAAAAATTTATATTTACAAAAAGGTATGTGGTTTTGAAATAATTTTAAATCTTAATGCCACATTTTCCAAGATGGTCTTTGATAATTTTGGACCAAGAGTTGGAAATCTGAGCTGTGCCATTTATTGGTTGTGTAGCTTTGGAAGAATCAATAAATATTCTTAATGTCTGTTTCTTCTTTATTTTAAAAGTATATAGTATTTACCTTCCAGGATTGTGGTAAGAATTAAAAAAAAATACTATCTGTGAAAACATTTGAGAACAAGATAATACTAATTAAAGGTAAGATGCAAAGGCATGACTTTTCCAAGACTCTTCTCAACACCAAGAAGAATTAAGTACTCATGCATTGTTGGTCTCAGAACTTTCATAACATCAATAAATATTACTTATTGCCATATTACTGTTCTAGTTGTATATTCTTCTGGTTCTCCAATTTTACCAGTTGCTTGAGGGCAGTGGTCATGTCTCATTTATTTTCATTCTTGAAAGTGAATTCACTTAATAGGCATTGTTATAATAGGAGCTGTTATAACAAATGGAGTTAGGCAAATGGTAAAAAAGGCTGATTTTGTATTTGGTGTTTTTCCAGCTGCCTTCAGGTATGTGCCTACCTCTGACCTCTCTTCTGTTTTCTCCCTTCATCTGTCTACCTTTGATTAGTCAGTCTCTCAAGTAGATACTTACCCATGAAGAATATATTGGTATAAAATTTAGGGGATGTTTTTATAGCTGCAAACATTTGAAAGGATATAACCCTGAAGTCCCCAAAATTGACATACAAGTTCAGTCAGTATTTTGGATAGTACAAATCAGGATGGGTATTTTGGAGATAAGCATCCTGAAAATTACTCCTAAAACATGGCTGTCCTCTTCTAAGGGTCCTCATGATTTTTCACGCATTTCAGCCACATATTCATAGCATCAACTCTGTATTCAAATATACTTTGATAAATTTGATTATGATAATATAATTTAAATGACTCAAAAATAAAGAATTAAAGAAATAAAAGAATAAGAACAAAGCACATAGTTCTAATTTTAGGACTAAAGGAAGGAAAAAATAAGTAATATACTGCTTATTGAGAAATGTGTGTAAATAAAAAGTACAGAGAACATATTTTAAAAATATAAACTTTATAAAAATATTTCTAACATTTTTCTGTAGCTTGAAACTTTACCATCTACTGAAATAAGTTTGTGAGCCTCAATTTGGAATAAAAAGTTCTGACATGCATTCACAGAGTTTTGATAAACACTTCATATTTTCATTCTGCTTAAAAGACGTAATTATTCTACATGTATAGGGATTAAGCTTATGAAAATTTAAATACTTTGTTATTGAAGAAAGCAGACATTTTACTTACATAAATACTTTTTATGGTATGTTTTGCTTGTAAACTATAGTACATTCAATTTTAAAATGCCAGGGAGTACATGTTAGTCCATTTCAAATATTAGAATAAGCACATAAATGCTTTAGAAAAGTGCTTCATATTTTTACAGATAAGAGATAACTTATACAAAGTACAGAAAACAAAGCAAAACTCTCTTTTAAAGAAATAAATTTTGTAAGTTATTTAGAAACAAATACAGCTCCTGCAAAATTTTCATAGTGCTTTATTTTTAAAGCCCATCCACTTAATAATTTTAATTTGTTTCTCATTACTGTGAGCTCATTAAAAATGAAACTTGAAGAGACAGGCTGGTCTATTTGCAATTTGACACATTATCAGTGTGTTCACACCATGTCAATCTATGTGGTGATCAGCTTTTTCAACATGACTATTGTCCTAGGTGTCTACTCTCAAAGCCAAAATAAATGCTTAGAAGTTAAACAAGCAAAATTGAGACAGGGTTACATTTTAAAGACTTGGACATAAAGTTGTTCTTAAAAGAGTTAATATTTAAAAACCTTTTGGAACTAGAGCAAATACAGCATTCAGAATCATAAAATATAAAAATTTTAAACCTCCTAATCTTATTTCTTTTTTTATAGAAGTAATTGAAGTTTTGAGAAGTACAAGTACTTGCTCAAGGTTAAACAGTTTCTTTGTGGAATAGGGTAAGATCTCTGGTGTTCTTTACATCAATCTAAAATCATTCATGTGATGGAACCTTATAAAAGAAATGCAAAGTACATCTGGAAAATGTATACAGTAGCATGGAAAAGTGATTTAAAATTACAATAGAAAGAATGAAGTTAAAGCGTATTAGTGAAATTTTATAATTTGCTCTTAAATTAGAATAGTATCAACCAGAATGAAAAAGAATGGACAAACCCAAGGCAATTCTCTGGAAGAAACAACAGACCTGACATTTTTGTCTCAAGGATAAGAACAGGTAGGAGCAAAGCTAAAGCCTAAATTTTTAGCCTTGTTCTCAAAATAATTGTGGTTTTCTTCATAGAAATTGATTAAGTTGAGGATTGAAAACCACTATCATCACCATATAAAAACTTGAGATTTTCACTTTGGAAGATGGAGTAACATGAGACTAGATTTATCCTTTCACTAGAAACAACTAAAATACTGGACAAAATGTATGAAACAACAGCTTTTAAACCACTGAACATTAAGCAACAAAGAATCGTTATCTCTGAGAATGACAAATGAGGTGAACCTTATTATTGCCCCAGATTACTGCCTGGAGAAAAAAAATTACAGATGATAGCTCTGGGATAGGAATCCTAGGCAGAACCTGACAGTTTTTCTTATTTGAATATATGGAGATAGAAGTCGGGGAAAGCCAAGATGGCTAGCATTCTCAGAGCAGAGAGGAGAGAGCTACACAAAGAGAGAACTTGAGCTCAGTAGGGCATCCCTTTGAGAGTTCAGCTGAGTACTGACCGTGGAGGCACATGGGGAAACTACCTGAGGCTGGAAAATATACATTTTAAAGGATTAGAGAAAACTGAGTTTAAACAGGGCAGGAGCTAGCACCTGTTCTCAACACCCCAAGTGGAAGACTTTATAGTTCACAAAGTACTGGTTAGGGTACTCAGAAGAGTTTTGTCTAACCAGTGGAACAAAATTAGCCTGGACTAATTGCTGCTCTGGTCCTGCCTAACAGCTTAAAAAAAAATCAAGATGTGTGCAAGTAACTGAATCTCAAAACAAAGCTCAGGAATTTTTTAGAACTTTATCAATGACAACTATACAAAATGAAACACGAAGAGAGAAAAACTGAAAAGGAAAATAAACAGAGCATGAGCAAACTGTGGGACAAATTCAAGTTGCCAAACATACATGTAATTAGATTCACTGAAAACAGTGGAGGTAATTTTAAAGGAAATAACGGTAAAAAATTATCCAAGTTTGAAGAAAACTATAAACTCACTGATCCAATAAGGTCAATGAACTTCAAGCACAATAAACATGAAGAAAACTATATTAAACACATCATAATCAAATTGCCTAAAACTATAGATTAAGAGAAAATACACCAGTCAGGGGTGAAAAAGCAAACAGATTATAAAGAAGAAAAATGGTAAGGATAATAGAGATAAGGCAAATTTCTCATCAGAATAACTGAAAGCTAGAAGACATTAGAGCAATATCTTTAAGGTTCTGAAAGAAAAAATAACTGAAAATCTAAAATTACTTGTGCAACAAAAATTCATTTCCAAGACTGAGGTGGAATAAAGATTTTTTAGACACATGAAGGCCAAAAGGAATAATTATTAATACTATAAGAAATGTTAAATTGTCACACCTCCAATTACTGGGCCATCGAAAAAGTCATGACACATGTTTGCAACAGATGGCACTCGTTCATTTTTGGAAGTACTAGAGTCATTTGCATCTATGTTATTGTTATGTCATTTGAAAGCTGACAGTTCTAGCTTCATTCTAAAAAAAAAAATTAAGCGATTTGGTTGAGTTTTGGAGATGGAAGTTGAATATGGAAGACCAAACTACATTTTTGCCATATTTTATTGTTTTACTTCCATAAAGGGAAGAATGCGTGTCAAGCTTGTGAAAAGTTGCATAAAGTTTACAGTGATAATGTTCTACAAGAACATCAGTGCCAACAATGGTTCACAAAATTCCGTGCTGGTGATTTTTATCTCAACACCGCTTCTCGGTCAAGGAGGCCCACAGAGGTTAATGATGACAAAATAAAGGCATTGATTAAGTCAAATCCATGTTACACGACACGAGATATTGCAGAAACATTGAACACCCATCATTCAAGTGTTCACGACCACATGAAGAAGCTGGGATATGTAAGCAAGCTCGATATTTGGGTTCTGCATGAACTCAAAGAAGTTCATTTGACGGCGCATATAAACATCTGCAATATGCTCATTAAACGTGAGGAAAATGATCCTTTTGTGAAGCAACTGATAACTGGTGATGAGAAGTGGATTGTTTACAACAATATGGTGCACAAACAGTCTTGGTCCCGACATGATGATTCACCTCAAACGACATCAAAAGCAGACATAGATCAGAGGAAGGTTATGCTCTCAGTGGGGTGGAATTTTAAAAGTGTCTGTTTTTTGAGCTCCTACCAAGGAATCAACAAATCAATTCAAACATGTACTGTCAGCAATTGGACAGTTTGAATGAATCCATCATCCAGAAACGTCCAGAGCTCGTTAATCGTAAAGAAGTTGTGTTCCATCGCAACAACGTGAGACCACACACAAGTTTGATCACCTGTCAAAAATTATTGGAGCTTGGATAGGATGTGTTGCCACACCCAACATACTCACCTGACCTTGTACCATCAGACTTCCACTTGTTTCGCTCTGTTCAAAACTCCTTGCATGGTACAACGTTCAACTCAGATGAGCCTATAAATCAGCACCTTATTCAGTTTTTCACAAATAAAGACAGGTTCTTCTATGAACAAGGAATTATGAAGCTCACTGAAAGATGGCAAAAGGTTATTGAACAAAATGGGCAGTATATCATTGATTGATCTTTGTTCTTTATATAAATAAATGACCTTTGAAAAACATAGACAAAATATGTCATGACTTTTCTGATGACCCAATAGAAGGAAAATGATAGCAGATGGAAACCTGCACATACAAAGAATAAAAATTTTACCTCAAAATGGTTTTGAAAATGTTAGCTACATGGGTAAATATAAAGACATTGACAAAATTATAAATCTCTCTAAAAGATAATCAATCATTTAAAGTAAAATAATAGGAATGTATTATGGGGTTTTTAAAATATGTAGAAGCAAAATGTCAAAGTCTAGGAGGGAAGAAATGAAAGCACACAGTTGCAATGTTCACATACTATATATGAAGTATCAATAACCCTTGGAGATAGATTGTGACAAGCTAAAGATATATGCCAGAAACCTGACAGCAACCATTAAATAATATGACAAAGAATTATACCCTAATAATCCAACAGAAGAAATAAATGGAATTATGAAAGCTACTCAATTAATAAAAACTAAGGAAGAAGAAGTAGAAAGGGGGAACAAAGGATAAATAGGGCATTAGATAACAAAGAACAGGATGTAGATTGAAGCATAGGCATATGAAAAATCACATTAAATGTAAATGGACTAAATTTTCTTATTAAAATAGATTGCCAGTTCAATTTTTAAAAAGCCCCAACTTTGTGCTACCTACAAGAAACTCACTTTAAATATGAAGATGCAAAAAAGCTTAAAAGTATGAAAAACAATATGCTATGCTAATACAAATCATAAGAAACCTGGAATAACTATTACTATCAGACAGTGTAAATTTCAAAGAGAATGAGTTATTTCATCATTATAAAGCTTCAATTCATCAAGAATAAATAGCAATTCTAAATTGAACCTTAGAACAGAGCTTCAAAATACATGAAGCAAAAACTGATAAAATGGCAAGGAGAGATAGACAAATTCACAATTATAGTCAGAGGTTTCAGTACCATTCTGGCAATTGTTGATAGGAAAGGAGACAGAAAATCAGTAAGGATATACATTACACATCTTAAATGACCCTATGAACAAATTGCAAATTGACTTCATTAACATTTCTGTCACATTTTATCCAAAAGGGGCAGAATACATATCATTTTTATTTATTTATTTTATTAATTTTTTTTAGCTGAGCCATCCTGCCACCTGTTGGCAGCTCAGCGGCAGCTCAGCTCAGGCCAGGACTCGAACTGCTGTTGCTCGGAGCTCACACTCCTGACCAAGCTCTTAACCAACTGAGCCACTTGGCCGGCCCTTACACATCCTTTTTAAATGCATGAAGATTATTTACTAAGATTGGCCATATTTTGAGCTGAAAAATAATTCTCTATAATCCAAAAGTATTCAAGTCACACAATTGAATTAAATTAGTAATCAATTACATGAAAATTTGGGGGGAAAATTCCTAAATATTTGCAAAAAAATTACACAATTTAAAATAACCTATGGGTAATAGAAGAAACTGAATGGGAAATTAAAGTTTTTTTAATTGAATGTAATACAACATATCAGAATATGTGCGATTCCAGTAACGCGGTACTTATGAGGAAATTTATAGCGCTAAACACGTATGCTAGAAAAGAAGAAAATGTTTCAAATGAATGACCTTATCTTCTACTTTAAGAAACTCAAAAAGAAGACCAAGTTAATCACAAAGTAATCAGAAAAAATAATAATACAAATTATAGACAAAAACAATGAAATAGAAAAAGAGAATACCAATAGAGAAAACAATGAAAATATTGATTTTCTTTGAACAGACTAAAGTAATTAATAACACTTTAGTCAGACTAATTAGGAAAAATAAAGAGAGAAGATTTTAAATATCAATAAACAAGTGAGAGAAATGACACTACTATGGTTTAAAAATTTTCCACAAAATAAACTCCAAATCCAGAAGATTTCACTGGTGAATTCTACCAAATCATTAAGGAAGAAATAATATCAATTTCACACAAAATTCTTCAGAAAATTGTATGACTAAAGTCATACAAAGACATTATAAGAAAAGAAAATTACAAAGATTCCTCATTAACATAGATGAAAAAATTCTTAATAAAATTTTAGTAACTATAATCCAACCATGTATATATAAAAATAACATCATACCAAGTGGGTTTTCTTTTCCCAGGAATACAAGTTTGGTTTACCAGTAGAAACCACTTAATGGAACTCACTATACAAACAGGCTGCAAGAGAAAAGAAACATGTTCATCTCAAAGATTGGAGAAAAGCATCTGAAAAAACTCATCATGTGGTCTGGATAAAAACTTTCATCACACCAAAAAGTAGAAGGAGACTGCTTCATTCCAGTGAAGAACATAAATTAAAAACCTACAGCTAATGTCTTCCATCATTAATGTCAATGGTGGAAAACTGAATGTTGCCCTCTGAGATCAGAAACAAGGCAAAGATATCTGCTCTAACCACTTCTGTTAAACATTACTGGGGGTTATATTGTGTGCAATAGGAAATAAATAAATAAATAAATAAATAAATAAATAAATAAATAAATAAATAAATAAATCACATACAAATTGGAAAGGAAGAAGTAAAATTATTTTTATTTAGATAATATAATTCGCTCTGTAGAAAATTTTATTGCATCTACAAAAAGCTACCAGAACTAATGAGTTTAGTATTATTAGGTCAATGAGTTTAGTATAAGTTCAATTATACAAAATTAATATTTTGATATGTTAGCAACAAACATTTAGGAACTGAAAATTTTAAAATACCATAATATCATGCACAAATGTTAGATGCTTAGGACTGTGTATAGTAGAAGATGTATAAGATATGTGTATGATAATACACAGAGTACTGCTGAGAGAAATTAAAGAAGACCTGTATAGATAGAGAAATATACCATGTTCATGGATCAAAATAATTAATTTCTACATTTATCTACACATTCAATTCAATTTCAAATGAAGACATAGTAGGATTTTCTTTGTAGAAATTTACAAGCTTTTTCTAAAATCATATGGAAATACAAAGGACTTCGAATAGCCAAGACAATTCTGAAAAAAGAACAAAGTTTGGAGGGCTAACACTATTAGACTTCAAGGCTTATTATAAAGCTATAGTCATTGATACTTTGTGATACTGGCTTCAATATAGACAGCTAGATTAATGAAATAGAATAAATACTCCAGAAATACAATCACACATATATTGTCATTTGATTTTTACAAAGTTGCAAAGATAGTTTTGTCTTTCCACAATTCAGTTGGGGAATGTTTTCAATAATTGGTCCTTAAACAATTAGATGCCCATATGTTAAAAAAAAATCCTAAAAGTAAAGACAAATAACAACAATGAAAATCTTCAATCTATTCCTTGTACTAGTAATAAAATTAACTCAAAATGTAAGGAAGAAATTTTAAAAAGGGATAAAAGTACTCTCTAGAATATGATCCTTCATAGATATTAGAGGTTGCAATGATTGCATTTCATTTATTTTCAGAAACACTTCTTTTTTCATTAGAAAAAAACATCTTAGCAATTTGTGATTTAAAATTGACGGCATCTTATAGTTCCTGTCAGGTGGCAGTCACATAACAGTTGTCATTTCCTCACATGTGTACATGTCATCATGTCTATGTACAGTCAGGGTGGTAGATGCATCTTAATGTAAAAAAGGTAATATTATTTTGACCATATTTAGTTTCAGAAATCTATATTTAATTTTGAATATGATTTTTGCCAACACTTGCAAGTTATTTTGAGTTAACTTTGGCGATTAAGATTGGGCATCACCTGGGGAATGTTTTAGGTCAAAAGGTGATACAAGTATAGTGACTATATCTTGTGTGGTTTATAAATTATTCCTGAATAATTCTAGAAGAGTGTTCCTAACATGTTGCTTGTTTTGTGCAATATCAAACTAATTTGATTCTATTTTCAGAGCTTCATTAAAAGAAAGACACCATTTCTCTCTGTATTGACATACTAATATATGTACACACACAAAAAAAAGTTTATTACTTCATTATCTTATTTCAAGCAGTTCAGTTGTCTCTTAGTATCTGCAGGAGATTGGTTCCAGGATCACACACCTTAGATGCCAAATTCTGAGGATGCTCAACATAGAACATGACATAGTATTTTCATATAACCTACACATATATTCCCATATACTTTCAATCATCTCTTGATTACTTGTAATATCTAATATAAATGCTATGTACTGTTGCACTGTATTGTTTATGGAATAATGACAAAATTGTAATGTTCAGTACAGACAAATCCATCATAGGCTTAACAAAATATTTTTAATCAGCAGTCAGTTGACTCCTTGGATGTGGAACCCTCAATTACAGAGAGCTGACTGTAATCATATAATTACTAATTTCATCCATCTAATATATAATGAGTGATTACTCCAAAGGATTAGGCTAGGAAGTATAGGGGAGGCAATCTTAATTAGTAATATTATCAGTCATGGATGAAACAACACTTTGTATTTAAAGGATATAGTTTTCAAATATTTTGAGACATTTGTTATCTTGTTGAAGAACTACAGCAACCCTGTGAAAAACTCGTTGTTATCTTCATTTTCTAAATGAGCCAATGGAGACCTGGGTTAAAAGACTCTCCCAGTGTCACTCATCACTCAGCTAAGACAAGGCAGAGCTAAGAAATGCACCTCAGGATGACATGTGAAACTGATGCAGCCTTCACTTCTGTTCTCAAGCAACTTTCATTTGACAAGGGAACAAATAAATGATAAATATCATAGAACAGGTGGAAACAAAAGGTCATGATTCTCAGAAGGGTTAAAATTTCAATTGAATCTCGTACACTTCAATAAGTAGAGCTAGAAGAAAAAAATATTATAGTTGAAAGGCAATTATAGGAGAGGGGGCATACAGGTGACAAAATGCAGAGCAATCTTGGAGAAATTACATTTTACTCATTGATTTTTACAGCTTAGATCTATATGTAGAAAAGGTTGGGACCCCACCTCTGAAGTTCTTAAACATAAAGGTGAGAGCCCTGTGTCTATTTTATTAGGCTTTGTTGAAAGAAAGGTGTGGGCTTAGAATTTTGTGTAACTCCAATAGTGAGTTTTATTTAAAAAGTCTAATTCTGGCAGTTGAGCATAAGCTGGACCAAAGTGATAAATCAGGCAGAGATGTATAGAGGCTGAGCTGTGATGATGATGGCTTGAAAATAAAGCTGAAAAAATAAAAGAGAAGTGTGATTGCATCAGTAGTAAATGTATATATATATATATATATATATATATATATATATATATATATATATATATATATATATATATATATATATATATATATATATTCCGGGGTGCCAAAAATGTATACAAGTGGACACTCTGGTGAACGTTGCTCAAGCAATAGTTTGCCATAATCAGAAGTGTCTAGAGGCTGATGGGAACCACTTTGAGCACTTCTTGTAATTGCAGAAGTCAAATGTGACTCGTATTCATCTTTTGTTATCAGTATATATTGAATATTACAATTTTAATAGTTTTTTTCCTTTCATAAAATGTGTATACTTTTTTTGGTACCATCTTTGGTACCATTTGAGACTTACCGGTAACTATTATTCTTTAAGAGTTCCTAAAGTTAAATTCTGATGAGGAACATTTGATTTCGTTCTTGTACACATAAAAAGGTGCCCTTTTGAAACAAAGTAATCTAGCGTTTGAAAGACTATGCTGCTGCAAAGATAATGAAGTTATTACTTGATTTCCTCTCTCTCTCTCTCCCTCTCTTTCTCTCATCTATGTAATATCTATCTATCTATCTATCTATCTATCTATCTATCTATCTATCTATCATCTATCTATCTATCATCATCTAGCTAGCTATTGTCTATCATCATTTATCTACCGATCTCTCATCTAGCATAACTGTCATAATCTCTCATCTGCCTTTAGTTTACTGGTTAAGGACTGAACTTGGTCTCATTTTCTCGGAAATTTCTAACATGTGCCCTTGAACAAATTTTTTTCACTGCATTAATTCTCAATTTTCTCATATGTAAAATGAGACATTAATAGTCCCTTCCAAATGAGGTTATTATGATTAAATAAAATAACATATGTATAGTATTTACCATAGTCTTATGTCATAGTCAGCACTAAAATTGTAGGAATATACATATATGCACATATTTTAAAATGTATTAATGCATTTGTAGATAGGCTGTTGATTCTACTGTAAGTTTATTTATTTTGGGGACTAATCACAGCACTGACAATGACAGATTTTTGCAAATATTATCCTATGGGATAAGTTACTGTTTCATGCCTTGTCAATCCTTTCCCATTTCCTCTGGTGGTGACTTCTAGCCTGAAGCACTTCAAATCCCCTTGTTCCTCCCTAGCAGTCTCACTCTGGCACTATCTTTCAATTTGTAGTTGGTGCCAAGAGACCTTTGTAATCTATCCTTCTCATCACTAGAGTCAGGTTTTATGCTTGGACCCAATTCTCAAGTATGTAATATTACTTTATGTATGTATAAGTGGAGTGTGAAGGAATTACTTAATGAATTACTCTTGCCAGATAATGGATTTATGTTTAACTGAAGTTAATAGTTTAAGCCAGGGGTGTCAAACTCAATTAAAACACGGGCCATTTGGTGCAACAGGCAAGATTCACGCGGGCCACATCATATTTACAAATTTTGTTAAATTTGTATTCTGAAGTGAGGATTCAGGAATATGGATAGGATAATTAAAATACTATATAATTGCTTTTATTTAAAAATTTATTTTATTTAATGTATTTATAAAACTAAAATTATTCTTTTTTACCCGAGTGCTCTTTTTAACCTTTTCGCTATTGGGATCTGTTTACATTACGTGACACTGAGAGTGGCAGACATATCACTTCCAAATGTCGCTGGAACTGAGTCAGTGCATTTATACACGCCCACAGGCCCCCAGGAAAGGCACTGGGCCACGTGTATACTTGTCTTCAGTAGTTAAAGGGTTAAGGAGGGAATTGTGTGCATGGTATTGCCTCGATCTCCCCTAAGTGCTATTTTCTTCAAAACAATTTTTTCTATTTTCATTTTATTTCAGAGCATCGTGGGCCACAAAAAATTACCTCGAGGGCCGCATGAGGCCTGTGGGCCGCCAGTTTGACACTCCTGGTTTAAGCTAATGGTTCTCAAATTTGAGTATGCATCAAAATCATATGAGGGCAATAAAAAATAGTTTGTTGGGCCCTGCACCCAACAATCCTGACTCAGTGAGGTTGGAGTGCAACCTGAGAATATGTATTTCTAACAAGCTCCGAGGAGGTGCTGATGCTACTATACAGGGATCACATACTGAGAACCACTGGGTTAAGCTAAAGTGATGCTACTAGAAGAAGTTTCAAACATCACAGCTAAGTAAGTCACTCGAGGAGACACGTGGTGATAGAGAGCCTTTCAGTAGGACTTCAAGTAAACAGGTGGAGATACCTTGGCAGGCAAGTGACTTATGCCATTAAAAGCAAAATTTTCTCTCTTCTCTCTCTCTCTCTCTCTCTCTCTCTTCCCTCCTAGGTTTCTGATGCAGATTTAACTCTCCAAAAATATATTTTATACTAGAAAGCTTGAAAGATTCTTCTTTGCCTAGTCCCTACTTTCTTTATTCCACAGCGATTTCTCTGTGTGTGCAGCACTAACTCCTCAAATCCACACGCATCAGCAATCTGGTGCCTACTCCCAAGCAGGTTTTATTTAGATTTATATTCGCTTTCTAAAGATGTGAACATCTAAGGATAATCCCTGTCTGCTTGGGCCTCCTCGGTGATCAATATGTTGCCACTAGGAGGGAAAGGATGAAAACTGCCAGCCGTATATCTTTAAAATTGGTATCACTACAAGAGAAAGCGGCTGACCTACATCCCCATCCTTGCAGAGAGCTGTTGTGAGTCCATGTGAATGCAGATGAAATGAAAGAGAAATGGATGCGCAGTCTAATAGGGTCGCCTTACTAGTCTGAATAGCTCAGAAGATTCACTTCTTTTTGAATTGTCCACATAACCGCTTTAATTTTCTATTTTATTTTGCATACATAAGCCTGGCTAACATCCAACAATGGAACTCTTTAAGGTCGTTATCAGGAGTATCTTGTAACAACTGGTAATTGCATGTTTTGAAAAGTGATTAATTATATGCACAGGTATCAAAGAATACATATACTGCAGTACTCATCTGAACCGATTCTAAAAAATCGGCCAGATAATCCTGGGCGTTTTTATCCTGGATGCTGCACATGTGGAGTCCCAATCCAACACCAGTTTAGCTTCAAAGCCTCCTTTGATCTCTGAAAGCCTGCTGAAATAATTCATCTGCAGATATTGGTCACACTAGCACACACTTCCACCTCCTCTTCCTTCATGCCAAACCTCTACTCTCTGTGGCAAATTCAGATGTCTTACCAATCATTTCTCTTCCTGAAGCATTTCTTTATCTCTTTGAAATTTCATTTGGAGAGCTTTTTAGGAGTACAGTAAAACCTTGGATTGCAAGTAACTTGGTTTGCGAGTGTTCCACAAGACGAGCAAACATTTCTATTACGTTGGTGCAAAAGTAATAGCGGTTTTTGCCATTACTAGTGATGGCAAAAACCGCTATTACTTTTGCACGAACCTAATAATACATTTTAACTTGGTAAATGAGCGATGTCTTGCAATGTGAGTAGTTTGTTTCCAGAACAAATTATGTTCGCAAACTGAGGTATTACTGTATTTATTTAATTTATTTTTAAGGTTTTCATTAAAAATATAGCTAACATATAATATTATATTAGTTTCAGGGATACACCATAGTTATTCAACATTTATATACCTAAAGAAGTGATCACCATGATAAGTCCAGCAACCATTTGACACCGTATGATGCTATCATAATATTATTGTCTGTACATTACATCCCCATGACTTATTTATTTTATCCATGAAAATGTGGACCTCTTATTCTCCTTCACCTTTTCCCCCCTTTTTAAAAATTTTCAATTACAGTTGACATTCAACATTATTTTATATTAATTTCAGGTGTACAGCATAGTGATTAGACATTTATATAATTTAAGAAGCAATCCCCAGACTAGTCTAGTACCCACCTGGCACTACACATAGTTATTACCATATTATTAATTATATTCCCTATGCTTTACTTAAATCCCCATGACTATTTTGTAACTACCAGTTTGTACTTTTTAATCCCTTCATCTTTTTTACCCTGCTCTCCAACCCCTTCCCATCTATCACCCCAACAAATCTAGTACCCATCTGACACCATACATAGTTATTACAATATTATTGACTATATTCCTTATGCTATGCCCTATATCCCCATAACTGCTTTGTAACAACAAATTGTACTTCTTAATCCCTTCACCTTTTTTCACCCACACCCCAAACCTGTCTCCCATATGGTAACCATCAAAATGTTCTCTATATTTATGAGTTTGTTTCTGTTTTGTTTGTTTATTTTGTTCTTTAGATTCCACATATAAGCAAAATCACTTGCATCTATCTTTCTCTGTCTTACACTCCACTCAGCACAACACCCTCCAGGTCCATTCAAGCCAACACAGATGGCAAGGACCCATTTTCTTCCATGGCTGAACAGTATCTCATTGTATGTATGTACCACATCCTCTTTACCCATTCTTCCATTGACACACATCCAAGCTGTCTCCACATCTTGGCCATTGTAAACAATACAGTGTAAACAGTGAGCATATGGATGCACATGTCCCCTCAAAGTTGCGTTTTCGGGTTTCTTCAGATAAATACTCAGAACTGGGATTATTGGGTCTTTGTTTGTCTCTTGTTATACCATTTGTCTTAAAGCCTGTTTGTCTAGTATATGCATTGCAACTCCAGCTTTTTTTTTGTTTGTTTCCATTTTTATGAAATATTTTTTCCATTCCTTTACTTTTTGTCTGTGTGTGTCTTTCAATCTGAAGTAAGTCTCTTGTAAGCAGCATATGTAAGGGTTTTGTTTTCTTATCCATTCAGCCCTCCTATGTCTTTTGATTGCAGCATTTAATGCATTTACATTGAAAGTAATTGTCGATAGATATGTAGCTGTTGCCA
Source organism: Hipposideros armiger (assembly GCF_001890085.2). Taxonomy (NCBI): domain Eukaryota; kingdom Metazoa; phylum Chordata; class Mammalia; order Chiroptera; family Hipposideridae; genus Hipposideros; species Hipposideros armiger. The sequence continues at coordinate 3,803,949 of NW_017731436.1, forward strand.
TTTTATTATTCATAATTTTGATCTTTTTTTTCCGTCATAAAGAAGTCCCTCTAGCATTTCTTGCAATACTGGTTTGGCAGTGATGGGTAATGAACTCCTTTAGCTTTTTCTTGTCTGGGAATCTCTTTATCTGTGTTTCAATTTTAAATGATAGCCTTGCTGGATAGAGCCCCATTGGTTGTAGGTCCTTGCCTTTCACCCATTGAATATGCTGTGCCAATCGCTTCTGGCTTGCAAACTTTCTATAAAGAAATCAGCTGACAATCTTATGAGTACTAGTTGCTTTTCTCTTCCTGCTTTTAAGATTCTCTCTCTCAGTCTTTAAACTTTGCCATTATAATTATAATGTGTCTTGATGTGAGCCTGATTGGGTTCATCTTGTTTGGGACTCCACACTTCCTGAACTTGTTTGTCTATTTCCTTTACCAGATTAGAAAAGTTTTCAGCTATTATTTCTTCAAATAGGTTCTCAGTCCCTTGCTTTCTCTCTTCTTTTTCTGGTACCCCTATGATATGAATGTTGTAATGCTTCATGTTGTCCCAGAGGTCTCTTAAACGATCTTCATTTTTTTTATTCTTTTTTTCTTTTTGCTGTTTTGATCAGGTGTTTTCTGCTACCTAGTCTTCCAAATTGTTGATTTGATTCCCTGCTTCATGTAGTCTGCTGGTGATTTCTTATAATACATTCTTCATTTCAGTTATTGTATTCTTTACTTTAGAATGGTTCTTTTTTATGGGACATATTTCTTTGTTTCCTCATTTTGCCTGCCTCTCTGTGTATGTTTCTATGTATTAGGTTGATCTGCTATGTCTTCTAGTCTTCGCAGGGTGGCCTTATGTAGTATGTTTCCTTTGGGGCCGAGTGGCACAGTCTCTCTGATCACCTACTTCAGGAGTGTCCCTTGTGTGGGTTGTGTGTTCCCTCCTGTTTTAGTTGAGCTTTGATTGCTATTGGCACATAAGTGGGTGGGATTCACCCTTACACTGACTGGCTATGGGGTTTGGCCACATCCACAACTTACAGGCTGCTGTGCAGGAGACTTACCCCATTGAGTGGGATTCACTCCAGTGGGCTCTGGTGCCTGCTGAGACCATTCTTACAGTGTGCTATTTGTCAGGCTAATTGGGTGGTGCTCTGCTGTGGTCTGAAGCCAATCTCCAAGTACATTGGTTCTGGGGTCTCCTGAAAGGAACTCTGGTGCAGGCCCAGTTCACCCACTGTTTGTCACCAATCAGGGACTACCTGGTAGGAGCTATAAAGTGATCCTCAGTTGTTTGCTGCCTGTGCTAAACCTGGAGGTGCATGGGAGAGGCCTTGCTGAGAACTGAGGACATCTGTCACCAGTACCAGGCCTGGGGCAGCTCCATGAAAATTCAGGACACTTTGAGGCCTGCTGCCACCTACCTGTTCCTTTAATGTGCAGCCACTGATAAAACCTTGTGCGGTATGCAAGTTGGATGTGGCCAGGTCTCAGGGAGTCACTAGAGTGGGAAGAATGGGGTCATTAGGTTAATGTAGATTCTGGTTTGGTGCCAGTGCTGAGACTGGAGCTACTCAGCAAAAGCGTTAGAGAACACCAAGGCCAGTCACTGCCTGCCTGCGGCCCACGGACTCCCACAGATTTTTAAGAAAGGATATAATGCAGGCATGGCTGGCTGCTTGAGAAGAAAGTGCCTCTGTGGCTGAGATATCCCTCCTGATCCTCAACTGCCACACAGAGGTTTTCAGAGAGCTTGGTTCATGTCTCTGCCCCTCCTACCAGTCTCCATGTGGCTTCTTCTTTATGTTATTAGTTATAAAACATCTGTTTAGCTAGATTTCAGATGGTTCTCCAAGTTGATTGTCTATAATTTAGTTATAATTTTAATGTGTTCATGGAAGGAAGCAAGCACAGTGTTTATCTACACTGCCATCTCAGATTTCTCATTTGGGTATTTTAAAATGAGATCCTTGACTGTTCTCACTTTAGCTTTAGATTTTCTTCAATGTTTGAATTTAATTTCCTATCAATTGTCTCACCTGTGTAAACTTGTTTAATACATTAAAAATAAATCATTTAAAACATGAGGATGGCTAATAATTTAGATAAACATACTCACATGGCCTTTTCTTTCTTTTATCCTTCCCTGATTTGTTTCACCTCTAAAACCAATCTGTTTATATTGGTAGTATTTTATTGCACTTGAGTCCTACCTGTGGTTCTCTTTTGTGCTTCTCTTTCAAATGTAATTAACTGATCATGGATATCACCAACAGAGATGAAAACACCACTTTTCTTTTTTTTACTCCACTCTGAAGTTTCTTTAAGCATTGTATCCCTTTGTAGAGGGAGTTATTGGCTCATTAGCCACTAGTGGAAATGGCCTGAAATCATTTAAGAAAGACAAATCGGGAACACTCGGTGTTCTGCTGGAAATGTCACAGCCATTAATAATCTATAGTCAACAATGTCAAGCAGACAAGGTTTTAAAATATCTTGAATCTTACGAAGTCATTCCTCTTTTTACTATACCTTTCATATTCATGAATTTATATGAGCAAATGCTAAAAATTCATAGTAAACTATAAAATTCAAGGTACTACACTAATTTCAAATACAAGAATAACCTTGCATTCAATTTATCGATTAGAGTACAGGAAACTAAATGACCAGAAGGAGAAGGGAAAGGATTTTGCTGGAAGGAATCCATGTTGAAGTAGGCAAGAGGATTAGAGAGGATGCATATCTATCATGGGGTTTTAGTTCTGTGGCCAGTGCTCATTATTTCATGTCCTCTGGAGATAATTTGTATAAGAATAACCTGCAAAGGGGGTTTTCACCCAAAAATCTCCATGTGACACTTTGGTAGTGAAAAAAGGTCCTCTTTGCTACCGAGGGTACTAGGATGTGGTGAGTGAGAAACCCCAGGCGCCAGTGTAAATAGAAACAAAAAATTCAGTAAACAAGTTACATATTTGAATGGGCTATATTAACAATTAAAAATTAATACAAAAATCCAGAATGAACAAAATATCAAAACTTTAAATAAAGACCAGATCAATATTATTATTAATTTTTCCTCTTGCCTCAAAATTTAACATGGCACTGCTCTTAGGGATTATTGTGTCAAAGTGTAAAAAAATTTGTATATATGTATTTGTGTGTGTGTGTTGGGTGGGGTGAGGCATTGTACCTTAGTAAGCAGTTTCACAACAGTGAAGGACTAACACAATATGAGTACAGAATCCATCAATTGGGAACAACTGTAGTGGAGGAGGCATAACCCTTCATTAGCTTTGGTAGAATTTTTCATCTTTAGGGGAGGCAGCACCATAAATAAAACTAAAGATAAAGATGAGAAAAATGATCCACCTGACAGTAATTTTTCAGAGCCACTGGCTGGAGGCATTTTTAAATTTATAGAAATATCCATGGAGAAAGCTAAACGGTCCTGGATGTCCTCAAGTAGAAAGCGAATGGCAAGAGATACACACACTGCTTTTCCTTCCTTTAGATAAATTCTTCACACTAAATGATCTTATACGCAGGAGAGGATTTAAAGAACAGAGAGGCTGGGAAAGTCAAATAAGCCATTATCACAAATCTTTATTGGGAAACGAGCTTTTGAACATCATAGAAGGAGCGTTTGATTTCCTAAAGCTGGTGGTGTTCAAAGAAGCGTTCCCAGATTAGATGACTCTTGAAAGGAAGATCAGCGTCTTCCAGGCAGGCAAGGTGTCAAGAGCACTCTGGAAAGAGGCAGGAGGGGAATACTCATGATGAAAGATGCCAAGGTATGTGGGACCATGTCCATGTGGGGGATTGCAAGTCTGACTAGGTATATAACTGGAAGAGAATGCTCTGTTCCTCTCTAGTAAACTGAAGACACTTTCCTGCCGCTGTCTTCAGTGGACACTGCTCATGATCCCATATACAACTGACACAGCGTAGAGGGCCAAGTTTGGTATTACCTGGCTCCTCACTGCAACTTCCAGTCCATTGTTTTTCTATCTGTGTGGAAATTTTATCCTCCTTTAATACTGATGTCGTCTGGCTATGGCACTCCCTAGTCCTTCTTGTTTTCACCTATCAGCTTCCATTTTTTCCCTCTCAAGTTGTAGACTATTGTCACATCTAGCTCATGGCCACACTGTTGACTCTAACTTCTGCTAAAATCATGGGATACTTCAATTTCAATGCAGGTGACTCTTCCAATGGCAAGTCCTTCTGATCATTTCCACAGGGCCCTCTGAACCTCAGAAACCCTAAATTTCTCTCTCTTCTCTCATGTGACTCAAACTCTAATTATTCTCATTCAAATCCCCCTCCCCCTGCCTCTAACACATATTTTCACTGCTGGGATCCCTCCAGTCAGCCCCTCCCAATATCTGGAATCCCCAAGTTGGCCTTTCCTTAACTCCAACCTCATCCCAAACCCCATAGTTAAATATCTGAACAGTACTTTTGGTTCCTGACCATCCTCATCTTTCTCTTAGATACACTCAGCAAAATCCTCATCATAGACCAACGATGCACTCTAACTTCTCCTCTCTTATATTGGACCTCACAAACCTAGAAAAAGAAGCTAAAGCATTATTAATTAGCACAACACAAAAGCATGTTTACAATAAGTATAACACTTTTAGTGAGTTCTGCGAGTCACTCTAGAGCAGCGGTTCTCAATCTTCCTAATACCGCGACCCCTTAATACAGTTCCTCATGTTGTGGTGACCCCCAACCATAAAATTATTTTTGTTGCTACTCTATAAGTGTAATTTTGCTACTGTTATGAATCGTAATGTAAATATCTTTTTGTTTTCCGATGGTCTTAGGTGACCCCTGTGAAAGGGTTGTTTGATCCCCAAAGGGGTCACAACCCACAGGTTGAGAACCACTGCATCTAGAGAATTATAAATCTGAAGAGTTCACTGGAACCCCTGAATTTATAGCTAGTTGGCCAGAAATGTGGGTGGTTCTGAGACTAGCAGCTGGCATCTGAAGTGGAGTCAGTGTTGTGGGAGAATTTGCCTGTAACTTGTGGAGTCTGCACTAACTCCAGATAGTGTCAGAACTGAATCGAAGTTAAGGCCATCCAGTTGGTGTCAGAGAATTGGTGTCAGAATAGGTCTAATATGAATAGGTCTAAACTTCTAGACATAAAGAAAATTTAAAACTTAACACCTGTGCAACTTTACTAAAAATCCTACTACAGACGATAATGTAAAATAAACAGCAAAAAAAAAAAAGGAGTTGGATGCAGAAGTTAATACAGATCATTGATAGAGGGCAAATTTGTTGGTAATTCTAATTATGTTTTGATTAATAAAAGCCAAAAAAATGGGCTAAAAATAGCTATACTAAAATTTTAGAATATATTAAAAATGTAGAAATGCAATTTCAATGGTGGTTAAGCCAGATAATATGCTTGCTTTGATTTGGAGGAAATACATATTTCAATTAATTTTAGAATTTTTAGGAAACTATAGAGATAAGTGTCTATATTTCTACCAATAAATTAATCTACCTATTTAGAATTTTAAGGATAATCATTAAAAGTATAAAAAGTAATTATGCTACTTCTTTTTTTTTAATTGTTAATTTCAGGTGTACAGAACAATGCAATAGTTATCCTTTTCACTCTTTACACAGAAACAACCCCCTCCCCCCATCTATTGCCCTCCCACCCCCGATATCATACTTATCTATTACAATTCCATTGACTCCAT
>NW_017731436.1:3812719-3817033 GCF_001890085.2 Hipposideros armiger
TATATATATATATATATATATATGGTCACGGGATGTGGAGCACAGCATAGAGAATAGAGCCAATGGAATTTTAACAGCTATATATGATGTCAGAGGGGTAGTAGATTGGGGGAGAGGGGTTATCACTTTGTGAGGGGTGAAATGTCCAACTATTACATTGTTTGGTACATCTGAACCTAAAAAAAAGTGTGTCTTTCCAGGCTGGTGAAGTCCGAGGAGCTTACTTGCAGTACCCTTTAGGTCTTCTGCTGTAGCAAGGTATTTGTTAAAAAGCAAATTGAAGAACCAAAGTAAGCAGCTTTGCACTGTCTCAGCCCTCAGCTCTATAATAACTTAGGTTTTGTGTTAGTATCTGCAGTGATTGGTTTAAACTCTTTATTAATCTCATTTCGTTTATCAATGCAATATGTGCAAATAGTTGCAAAAGTCCAGTGTTACTATAATGTGATTATATACATGCAAGTAAGATGATGCAGTTTTTATTTCTTTCTGTATCTGGCTTATTTTAGTTTAATGTCCTCCAGATTCATCGATGTTGTTGCGAATGGCAGAATCTTATTTTTTGAAGGCTGAATAATATTCCATCGTGTATGTGTGTGTATGTATACACATATAATGTATATGTACAATTTATATATATACATCATGTATACATATATGATCATATATGTATATGTACAAATGCATGTATAGTTTCACAATTTCTTTACCCATTCATTCATGTCAATGGACACTTAGGTTGCTTCCATTTCTTGGCCATTGTGGTTAACACCACAGTGAATGTGGGAGTGTAGGTGCCTCTTGGAGGTACTAATTTCATTTACTTTTGGTCTATACCCAAAAGAAGGATTGCTGGATGATACGGTAATTCTACTTTTGGCTTTTGGAGGTAGCTCCATACTGTTTTCTATAATGGCTGTATAAATTTCCATCCCTACCAACAGTGTGCAACAGTTCCAAATTCTCCACATGCATTCTAACACTTGCTATCTTTTATTTTATTTACTTATTTTTGTGATAATAGCCACTCTAACAAGTGTGAGGTGTTATCCCATTGTGGTTTTTATTTGCATTTCCCTGATGATTAGTGATCTTGAACACCATGTCATGTAACTGTTGGTCATTTATTTGTATTTTTGGAAAAACATCCATCAAGGTCCTTTGCTCATTAGGAACAAACACACTTTTTTGGAGATTAATTGCTTCTAAACTCATTTTGGTGATGCGTGAGTCCTTTTGATTCTTTTTGCACTATTCTATTATCCAGGTGCCTCTGAATAATAGTTTATATTCCTCCTTCTTATTAGTTAAGAAAGCCACCATCTTAACCTTTAACACTACATGTTTAGAATATCTATTTCACCTAGAAATCACACCCAATTATTTACACAATTTAAATAGAACTAAAATGTTAAAATATAGATGTTTTAAGGAAAGTCACACTAGACACTCAAAAATATTTCTATAGCAAAATTTTTCCTAGAACTGCCCCTTAGAAATAACATTTTTTTTAAAGATTTTTTATTGGGGAATTGGGGGAAGGGGAGCAACGCTGGGGAATTAGGGGAAGGGAAACAGACAAGTTGCTGTTGTTTTTGTTCTTCAGTCTAGTTGTGGAGGACGTTGCTTCACTGGCCCAACTTGGCACCATCATTGCGCTCTTCCTGGGCGAGGCAGATCAGTTGCCGNATTCAGTTTTTTAAATTCCAATAAGTGAGATCATATGGTATTTGTCTTTCTCTGACTGACTTATTTCACTTAGCATAATGTTCTCTAGGTCCATCCATATTGTTGCAAATGGTACTGTTTCCTTCTTCTTTATAGCTGGTAATACTCCATTGTGTAAATGTACCATAGTTTCTTAATCCAGTCATCTACCGATGGGCATTTTGGTTGTTTCCAAGTTTTATATGCTAAATCTTAAATACAGATGAAAAAGAGAATAAAGGTGACTGAATCTTCATCATAAAGATGAGAAGGGAAATCAAAGTAATGCAAAAATTTTACTAAATAAGTAACACAAAATGGGGCTATATAAATAAACTTATATACTTCAGTTATATCAATAAATGTAAACAGATTAAACCCAATGACTCAAAGACAGGTATCATTACAACTTATTTTTTTAAGTCTGTTTTTTTCTGTTTTTAGAAAGAATTGAAAACAAAATCAGAAAGATTATACATGAAGTGTGAGAAAAATACATATAAGGCAAATATTGACCAAAATTGAACTTGTATAGCAATGTTAACTTTAGATAAAATGGCACTTAAAGAATTTAAATAAAAAGCATTAAAAATATCACAGTTTAAGGTTAAGAAAAACAATCCAATAAAACATCTATTATAAACTTTGCACCGAAACATATAAAAACATGTAAACATACATGTTTGCATCATGCATGACAGATTTATAAGGAGAGTCAAACCTGAAGTCTTACAGCAGGGTTATATTCTTTCTCAGGAACTGTTAGATAAAGACAAAAAAAAATCATTGCAGCTGTAAGAGATTTGAAGAAAACCACATTTCACCCACAGGAGAAGGAGCAAAAGTCAGTGAGTGAGATAGATCTAATACTAGTTCCAATATGTAGACACAATAATATAGAATTAGTAGAATTACACACACACACACACACACACACACACACACACACACACACACACGGTAACACATAGCCTATTTATACAAAAATGACCATGGGAAGGATTACAGAGGAAAAACAAACAAATTACAAATAATCAAGTGATATAAGCCACAGTCTCTGACTACCATATCATTAAAATTGGAGAATGATATTTAAGATAGGAAAACAAAAGCACACACATATGGACAGTTCCAAAACAAAACAACCACCTGCTCCAAACCATGGATTAGTGTTTAAGAATTTCTTCTTTCTCTTTCCATTTCCTCTATGTGGTCATATTTAATAATGAACAAATATCAAACTATAGGGAAGAAATTCATCCCACAGATATCTTGGATTATTTTTAAAACTTGATGTATAATGTCACAAAATAATATATTAAAGAACACCAATTTGTCATTTTTTTCAAATGTTCTAGAATGTAAAACACATATTCTCACAATATATGTGGGAAAAACAGGAAATAATTTCAAAGGAATAAAATTATATGGAAAAAAAAGAAAAACGGACATACCAATTTTACCCTTTCCTAACTTCTCCATCAACAAGTATTCGGTATTGCCACCTGAAGTCTAATGTACGTTAGTATTTAGCCAAGAATGCCTATAAAGGTGTGACTTATAACTCTAAAGTGTCAAATAATTGATGTTCAGTGGTGTTTTCAAGTAAAAGAGACGCTGTGTGCTCCGTATTTGTGTTATTATAAAATACCTTCTATCATAGTGAAAACCATTTCAGACTGTAGGAGAGATTCTCAGTCATAAGAAGAATAGAAAATTACTTCTGTTTTGCTGCTGGAGATATTTTACTTATATTCACACAAGCACACAAGCAGAGATGAGAACATTTTAACTCTCATGTTAAAATGATACTTTTTTCTGAAAATGTTTTCAACAAGCTCCTTTTCAACTTTAGTCTAGAGTAGATCTTGCCAATATGTTAGAGACTAAAGAATACTGCTATAATCAACTCAGAATATTACTAATACCAGGACTGCAGTTGCTCCTACAACTACAATGGGATATCAAAACACATTATTCCTAACATTTTTTTTAAACCATTTTCTCAGTGTTGGAAGGAAACATTTAATAAACTTATTCTGCTAACAGTAGATTGAATCAGAAGGTGAAAACACCAGCAGAGCAATATTTTCTGGGATTTCAAGTTGGACAAATATAGCAACAGCAGGAGTTTCCAGTAACGTGCTGGCTTTGTGGATGGTTTTATTGTATGTTTAGACAATAAAATATTTAGGAGAGGAAATTAAGTTTAGTCTTTCTTCTCCTGCAAAACATAGGCATTGTTCATTACTTACCTGTGTATACCGTGTACACGCAGAGATTGAGTGACTCAATGTACTTCAAACTTAGTTCTGTGATTTAGGTTGCATGATTTAAAAAGTGTGTCTTGGTTGTTGTGAACAGCACTGCAATAAACATAGGTTGCATATATTTTTTTCGAATTTGCGTCTTGGATTTCTCTGGATAGATACCTAAGAGTAGAATTGCTGGTTCATAAGGTAATTCCATTCCAGTTTTTGAGATACCTCTATACTGATTTCTACGGGGATATGAAAGACAGTTTGGGGAATATAACCAATAATGTTGTAAAGACTTTATAGGGTGTCAGATGGGCACATGTCTTACTAGGGAGACCACTTCATGGAC
>NW_017731436.1:3818886-3835076 GCF_001890085.2 Hipposideros armiger
CTACACCGTCGCCTGCGACTCAGGGCAGCCCAGCTCCAGGTTGAGCTGTTGTTCAGCATCTTAGCTGTGGAGGGCAGTGTCATTGGCCCTCATATGTGGGATCCGAACCGGGGCCCTCTAGCGTCCCAAGCCAGTTCTTAACCATCGCGCCACTCGGCCAACCCGAAATAACATTTTTGATTGAATAATTTGGGAGAAAATATGTAATGTGTTATACTATACTAACATAAAATTATTGTATGAACCTAGAGCATTATTAAAAGTGCTGTTAATTCACAAAACATGTTTAGTAAAACTAAGGCAGTGTTTTTCATGGTGAAATTATTACAGCACTAACCAAAATGTAATTGATACAGTCTGTAAGAGTTTTATAAGTGTGTTTATAGTATCAAACAGAAAATAAATAAAACAGTAGAATCAATAATATGGATTAATACTAACATTTAATGAAAATATGTGATATGAAAATTACTCTGCTGGCAATCTTTCTTATCATCATATTGTTCCACAAAAATTCAAAGGCATAGAGATTTCAAATATAAATGACTGAGAAGCGATATGAACCCTCCCTTGCCCCCGGTAAAAAAAACTCAAAAAACAAAAATCTGCTGATTTTATTGTCTCAGTTTTAATTTCAATATTGAATATTTTCATGTTTTTATTCTAGAGAGTTTTAACATATTTTTAAGTGACCACACTGATCACTACATCGACAATGCCTTTAGATAGTTTACTTTCAGAAAAACGCTTTTTGAAAGAAACACACAGTAGGTGAAATTTCTGTTATTATTTGTCTAGAGATGAAAGGCCTTAAACTTGAGAGCTAGACAGAGATGGCAGCCCCCATTAATGGTAACAATTTAGATGTCAGGAGTTACCTTTCATTAGGCCTGCTTTGTTTCACAACTTTTAATTCTGTTAATAATGTTTTACCAAATGTATTATAACACAAAACACATAGGCATGTTTTTTATATAAACCAGCACTTTAAAGAAGCCCACTGACCTGCTATTTCTCTGCTTTGAATAAGATCCAGGAAAACAGAACTTAAGAATTTGAAAAATCACATTCTTTCATCCATTTAATAACAGCTATGTAAGCTATCCTTACCAGGACTTCCAAAACCGAATTCAGCAGACTGCATTTAGATCTCAGAATCATTACCTCACAGGCCTAAAAGGAATTTTGATGTTTTACTGCCTTGTGTATAAATACCTTGAGGCACTTTTGAATTTAGGCAAAAACCATTAACTCATTTAGTTGCCTTTTCCACACAATAAGATGGTGGTTTTTCCTGCTGTTACTAATTTGTGTTGACATACACAAATCAGGAAAATATTTTTTGGTGGATTTAGTCATGTTCCAACAATACATAGATCTCAGCCATTTGGCTTTATTTATTGATGAATGCCTTTTAATTTTACAAATCAGAATCTTCTGGGGGCAAAAAAAGTCATCTTTGTGTCCCATTTTCCTACTTATACTAAAAGCAAAGATTGACATGATTTTCACCAGATTTAAAAACCTCAAGATTAACTTGAAGAAGGATGGCTATAATTATATTTTTATAGTAAAAATAGCCTATTTTGATATTCTTGGAAAAACTCTTAAATTCAAATGTACATTTTTCTTAGGAGACATGCTAAGTGTGAAGCACATGTTATGGAATGTTATATCAATTAGTTTGGATTTGCCACTAAATATGTAATTCTGTTTACATACCTGGCCCTACAAGATATTTAAAAGAGTCTTTAGCTATAATTTATGATTTTATTATTCTTATCTGTAACATTGGCAGAATAAGCATTTATCTGATTTATTGAAACAGTTGTGCCTATGTGGAATGATTTTGAAATAAGTCTTACAAGCACAACCTCCCAGTATATCTGGCTTTAACTTATAGGATTTATTTATTTATTTATTTATTTATTTTATTATTTTATTCCCTCACCCACTGTACTAATGCCACGTCTCCTATCCTCCCAACTGAACCATTGCTTTGTACTGGTTTGTATTTTCTAGAATTTATCTGAATGAAATGATATAGCATGTATTATTTGTTTCTGGCCTTTTTTCACTTAGCATAATTATTTTGAAATTCATCCATATTGTGACATAAATCTATATTTTATTCTTTTAAATGGTTATGTAGTATTCCTTTGTATGGGTACACCAGATTTGTTTATTTATCTGTTGATACATATTTTTGTTATTTCCAGCATTTTTGCCATTTCAAATAAAGTTGCTGTAAACATTAATGTATAAGTCTTTGTATGAATATGTGCTTTCATTTCTTTGGGGTAAATACATAACAGTGAAATGGAAGACTCTTATGTGACTGTACAAGAAAATATCAAAGAGTTTTCCAAACTGCTTGTACATATAATAGTTTTCTATTGCCTCTGTAACAAATTCCCACAAACTTAGCAGCTGAAAACAACTGAATGTATTTTCTTACAGCTCTGTAGGTCAGAAGTGCAATACAGATCTTAGTGGCTAAAAATCACGGTGTCAGCAAAGCCGCTTTCCTTTCTGAAGGCTCCAGGAGAGAATCCATCTTGTTGTCTTCTATAGGCTGCCTGCGTTAGCTCATGACACCCTTTTTCCATCTTCAAAGCTAACAGCTGTCACATCTCTTTGACCCTCCTATTGTCACATTGCTCTCTTTCTATACAATTTTTTGAAATAAGCTTTGTGTAACCCAGTGAGTGGATTCTTACTTCTTATTGCAAGTGGGTCTTCTTAATTTAAAATTTTTATTTACTTTTTTTTTGCAAGTGCTTTAAAATCATTTCAAACTTACAAAAAAGTTTCAACTAAAGACAAGACTTTTTGCCTGAACCATTAGAAAGTGTCTAATGCCACTCTGACATCCCAGCACCTTATCATCATATCCATTTCAAGTTTCATCATTTTCCCAATGAAGTTTTTGGCAGAAAAAACCCAATTAATAATCAAGAGTTTTATTTTTATTTTTTATTTTTTTAAAGATTTTTATTGGGGAATTGGGGGATGGGAACAGTGCTGGGAAATTGGAGGAAGGCGAACAGACAAGTTGCTATCCTTTTGTTCTTCAGTCTAGTTGTGGAGGAAGTCACTTCACTTGCCCATGTTGGTATTATCATTGCGCTCTTCCCGGGTGAGGCAGGTCAGTTGCCGGCTTCTGACGGCCGCTCACTGTGGCTGCTGGCCGCTCACCCTGGCTGACAGCTACACACGGTAGCCCATGGCAACCCACTGCAGCAGGGGCTGCAGCCTATGCCGCTGCCATGGCAGCCCAGCTCCAGGTTGAGCTGTTGTTCAGCATCTTAGCTGTAGAGGGCAGTGTCACTGGCCCTCATATGTGGGATCCGAACCAGGGCCCTCTGGCATAACCAAGCGAGCTCTTAACCATCGCGCCACTCGGCCCGCCCAAGAGTTTTATTTAATTGTCATTTCTCTTTCAGTCTGGAACAATTCCTCAGTCTTTCTTTGGTTTTCATGCTCTTGATATTTTTTAAAACAATGGGACAGCTATTTTGTAAAATATTGTCAATTTTGATCTGATGTTTCCCTGGTATTAGATTCATTTTATGCATCTTTGGTAGGGTTATAACAGAAATGATGCTATGTGCACAATGCATCCTATCAGGCAGCACATATTTTGATTTGTCCTATTTCTGATCATGTTCATTTTGATCATTTGATTTAGGTGCTGTCTTCCAGTCTTTTGCGCTGTGGATATATTATTTTCCCATTTGTTATTGATAGAAATTTGGAAACTGTTGTGAGGAAAAAATATCTTTCTATCCTTCTAGGTTCTTGGCTGAGACCCCCTCCCCCGCCCATTATAAAAGACCGATTAGCAAGAGAAAAAAATTTAATCACACACATGCTTACAGGAGCCCCACAAAGATAAGAGAGTCCTAAGGCAGCCAGGCAAGTAAGGTTTATATACCATTCTGAGCTGAGGAAAGGGATAGGGTCTGGGGCTTCAAAGAGGAAGAAGGCAGTTCACAGGAAAGTTAGAAGAGGGACTGTTTGGCAAACAGAGTTTGTCCTGCCGTGCAGATGAGTCTCTCAGATTAAAAAAAATACATATATGTGTATATTAATAGCTCCCTTTCTGGCACAGCACCCTTTCTAATATGATTTTCCCTTACTCAAATGTATATTTTCAGAGTGTGTCTACAGTTTCTCAAAATAGTCAACTCAAAATAATCCTTATTCCAAAGGGGCATATTTTGGAGTGGCATATTCTACCATCCTGCAAAACTATGCAATTGCCCTGAAGGTACCAAATTTTCATTTAACTTAATTATATTTTATAGACATTTCAAATTTGTTTCAATGTGTTATTAATGTTTGTGTTCAAGTTGTCACAGATTTGGCCCAATAGAGCCATTCAGGTTGGGTTTTCTGTCCTTCTGATGTGTTCCTGTTGTTTTCTGAGTATTTCTTTCCTTTCTCGTATAACAAGAAGTACCAGGGTCATGTTGGACTTCACTGCCTCCTCTCTGATTGGGTTATTTCTCCAAAGAACCAAGGTTCTTTAAGGAAAGAATGGCATTTCAAAGCCAAGATCTGGTTCTAGGTATGCTCATGGCTATTGTTTGGGAGGGTTGCTCCTCTAGTCCTTTTCATTGGGCAGAGCTAGGGAAAACATATTGTATGACACACATACTTATATCTTTATTTTTGTTGCAGCTATATGTACATATGTTTTATATATGTAGCCTCCTTATTTTGATTGGGCTTTCTGTGCTGGGCTGACCCTCCTACATACGAGCCCTTCTCACTCCACTTGGGCACAACTACCTGAGCTGGGCCATCTCCCAAGTGGATTTTCCGTTCACATTGCATGGATGACCTCCATACCCCATCCATACCACATCAGGCTACCACTGTGTTCAGATGTTCGTCTTTGTTTTCCCCGCAAAATGGCTTTAGGATTGAATTATTTAGGAAGGAGAAAGGAAGCGAAGGGATGAGAAAGAAGAGTAAGAAGAAGCGATGTTATTTCAGGTACTCTGAGAAGCTAATCTCAAGAAAGATTAAATGTGCAAGATCTATTTTAAAAGAAATGTCTGTGAGAGAAAATGAGGGAGGGAGCCAGGAGAGTCTAGCCATCAGATTAGGATGTATGTCTGGCTATAAGTAGAAGCGAGAAGGAAGGAAGGAAGATTTGATACAAGCTTCTTGGATTGCACTGCAATTCTAAGAAACAGTTGGCAAGGTCATCTGTTAATTTTCAGGCCAAAGTAGCTCATTATAAAAGTCCTGTGTCTGCCAGAAATGGGCATGACTTAGTATCCCTGCAATGTTCAAACGTTTTCTGAGAAAAATCCAATGGGAGACTTGGCTTTGAAATAAATGAGGCAATGAATTTCAGAATCTAGCAACTGAGGTCATTTGTTTTATGCCTTTGGAGATCCAGAGCCATTTTATCAGAGTCGTTATAGAGGAGGTCTAAAAATTATGATGGAATAATTTTATTTCTGATTTTTCTTATTAAAGGAGTTATTATTTTAATTCTCAAAAACATCTCTATATACACTTAAAATATTTTAGATAATTATATAGTTGGCCTTATACCAAAACTATACATTTAGGTTGATTAATAATAACAATAACAATGGGTAAATAATACATTAATTTTTACATAGTAATTTTAGGATAAATAGTTATGTTAAGATTTGGCTTTAAATAAATGAGGCCAAAAATATTTGTAGCTTAAACATAACAAACTTTATTTCTCTCTCAACTAAAAATTCCAGTATTGACAGGATCGCTTTGTTCCATGAAATCATTAGACCTTTTAATTCTTTGTTTAATTTCCACTGGATTAGAGCCTCTTCTTATTTTCCAACCCAAGGTATTAAAGAATTTCTTTTATATTTTCTTCTAGACGTGTTATGGTTTTAGATTTTACATTTAGTTTGATGGTCCATTTGGAGTGAATTTTTTCTATAGTGTAAGGTAAGGTGTCAAGGTTCATTTTTGGCCACGTAGATACCCAGTTGTCATGGCACCACTTGTTGTGAAGACTGGCATTTCTCCAAAGAAATCATTTCAGTCTGCTCAGGCTATCATAACAGATACCAAAGACTGCATAGCTTATACAACAGAAACTTATTTTCTCCCAATTCTGGAGGTTGGAAAGTCTAGGGCGGCAGGGTTTGAGTTCTGGTGAGAGCTCAATTCCTGGCTTGCAGATGTCTGTCTTCTAGTTTTACTTGCTGCAGTTCTTTTTACAGATGCTCTTTACCAGATTAAGAAATTGCTTTCTCTTTCAATTTGCTGACATTTATGTTACTTTTTAAAATTATGAGTGGATACCAGATTTTTCTAAATGCTTTTTATCTATTGACACATTTATTTTTTTTCACTTTATTATGTTAATATGATGAATGCTATTGATTTTTTTTAATGTTAAACCATCTTTGCATTTTGGGATAAACTCACTTGATCATGCTATATTATTATTTTTATGTGTCTCCAGGTTTAACTTGCAAATATTTTATTAAGACTTGTGCATCTTTACTTGGTTTAATTAGTTATCTCTATTGCTTACTTGTTTTCTCTTTCATTGATTACAACTTTTATCTGTATGGTTTACCTGTATTATCTGTACACTATGTTTAATTTGGCCTTATTTTTCTAGTTTATTCAAGTAAATGCTTATATTATGGATTTTTAAACTTTCTTCTTGTTTAATATAAGAATTAAAATGGATTATTTTCTTTCTATGCACTATTTTAGTCCATCCCAGAAATTTTCATACGTTTTGGTACATTTTATTCAGTTTCTAGTATTTTCTAATTTCCCTTGTGATTTATTTTGTTATATATGTTACTTACAGGTATATTGTTCAATTTTCAAATATTTGCATATCTTCTAGATATTCTTCTGTTATTGGCTTATAATTTAATCCTGTTGTGTTCAGTAAATATTCTCTAATAATTTCATTACTTTTACGCTTTTTGGGATTGTTTATAGCCCAAAATATGTACTATTTTTTGAATGTTCTATTCGTACTTGAAAAGAGTATGTATTTTCCTGTGTCTAGGTGAAGTGTTCTATAAATTTTAATTAGATAAAATTGGTTGATAATGTTGTTAGTATTCTATACCTTAATGATTTTTGTCTACTTGTTCTACCAATTACTGAGTGAGAAATGTTAATATCTTTAATTCTAATTGTAGATTTGTCTATCCTATCAGTTCTGTCAGTTTTTTCTTCATGCATTTTGGAAATCTTAATTAGATGAAAAAAATTTAGAATAGTTATGTTTTTAAGGGAATAACACCTTTATTATAACATGATATCACTCTTTATCCCTGGTAATATTTATTGTCCTGAAGTCTAATTTGTCTGTCATTAATATAACACTTAAAATATCTTATGATGAATTCTCCAGGGTATACTTTTTCTCTATCTTTTTACTTTAACTTATCAATGTCTTTGAACTTAAACTTTGATTCTTGTATATCTCATGAAGTTGGTACTCACTATTTTTATCCAATCAGATGTTCACTGTCTTTTGCTTGAGCTCCTTAGATCATTTACTCTCAAAGACATAAATGAAGCCCTTAGGTCCCTTGAGAAGCATCATTGTTGAAATTCTAAACAATTGGGTTTCTTTTTGAATTTAACAGTACACGTTTTTAATTTTTTTCTTTAGTTTTCTTTAAAATAGTAGAAGTCTCCATTTTTTTTAGCCTTATTTAAAACGTCCTGCAAAGACAATAATTTGGGATCATTTTATCATTGAAAGTGTTTACATAGCAATCAACAAAAGTTGAACATTGTATGCTAGATATTTGGCTTCTTTTCTTTCAAAAGCTGTCCTTGATAGGGGAACTGATATTGGTACCAAAAAAAAATCATATAATTAGATAAGTTTTTACCAATGGTTAGAAAAATAACAGAAACCTTTTAAGCTTTGGCTCTCATATGTCAGAAAATATCAGAATTTTAAGACAAACACAGATGCACAAATTAAATAAAGACTAATAGGAAAATGAATTCCGGATTTCTTGTCAGCTGTCACCTGACAGAGACCCAATTTCTGACATCTACCACATGTCAACTGTGTAACTCAAAATCAGATTTCATCACTGTTGTCACCAGAAACAGACTTGCTTATAAAACAGAGTTACTGAGCAGAGCCAAAAGCTCAGTCACCATACATGAGATTCAGCAAAGGAGCCAAGCACAGCTGAGCCAAGGGCTAAGCTGGTACATGCCCAAACGAGGTATGCATTCTAACTCCCCATTTCTGTTGGCTTTGATGGAAAAACACAGATGGACTGTAACTTAATGGAACCTATAGGAATGACTGTCAAAGAAGACTCGGCAGCAAAGGCATTTAGAAAAGACTAAGAAAGAACGCAAGGGAGTCAGCTATCAGAAGAAAAGATTTGTCAAAAATAAAATACAACAGAGAAACATGTATTTTAATATTCTAATAAGATTACTTAGTGTACATCTACAATGTGCTCATGTTGGCAAACAGTAATTTTTTCAAATTTTCACATTCAAATTTACAAACACTGTGTGACATGCCTTCAACTATCCAGATACCAAGCATTAACAATAAATTTTTTTTGTTAGAAAGTCTAAGGGAAATATTCAAGATTTTATTATTGGGAGGGCAAGTTTATCACAGAATTCTTTTTTCTCTGATTGTGGTATGTGAAGTCTGCAGTCGTATTGGAATCATGACAAAGTGTTGGATGTCAGTTTTATATAATCTCTTATCTCTGCTTCTTCGGCAAATTTCTTACCTTCTTTGTGTTCCGGGTTTCTCATCTGTAAAAAGTTAATGGCAACAAAGTTACCTTTTTCAGTCAATTGTTATAAGAATTAAATTAGTGTACAGCAGTGCACAGCAATCTAGTTGGCATTATAAAAATGCTTGTCATCATTGTTATTATGTTCATGGAAATGATTCATTGGAGGAGAGAAACAGATGATACAAGAGAGAATTTCCACAGTGATGTCCTTAAGTAAACGAAGGTAGGAAGATGGATCTGGTGCCCAAGTGGAAACTTTGGGTTCGTCCATACACGCATAAAGCCGGGCAAAGTACTCGCTTGCAACATGGGGGCAAAACATGTGGGAGATGTGGTGGAGGCAGTATGGGAGCTTTCTTCAGACTGCCCGTGAACTAGAAAAGAATGTCATCATCTGATAGAGAGAATAAGAAAGAAAATATTGAAGGAGAAAAGAGGAAAAGATGTACTATTGTCATCTCAGAGAGCAGTAGAATACATTGACATAAACTATATGGTAAGATTCTAAAGCTGGAATCTGAAATATCAAGGATTATGGCAGAAAATATTGTTGACATAGGCTGAATATGTTTTTTTATGTTTTAATAGAGCTTTCAATTTATGACTAAATTCTTCTTTATGTTGGACTTAAATCCTTTACACAACTTTGTGAAGTGGCTATTATAGTTTTTATTCTTTTTGTGTAGCATTAATTAAAAATAATGTTGTTTCTTTCAATGCAATATTTTGGCTATATTTTTAAAAATTCAAAAACCTTCTTGGTGGCTATAAGTACATTATTTTACATGTATACATACTTTATGGATATCTGTAAATCTGGTATAAAGGTAAAATAAAACAGTAGATAAATTCAGCAACAATTACAGCTCACCTGAGCTTGGTGGTTATGAATAATAAACAAAACCAGACACACAGGTTCTGTAAGTTCAGATAAGTTAGCAACATGGACATAACCAAGATTGTCAAGATGGAGAAGGAAAAAATCTTGGGATGTATGCAAGAAGCTCATATAGAGATGAATTATGTGTTCTCAGCTGGATTAAGAGGCAAGCAGGAATTTAAGTGGGTAAGATTCTGGGGAAATGTGTTAGAATGAATAGATTACAGAAAGGGCTCAGTTATTTGTAGTGACACGTTCTGGGAGCGAGTTAGGGGACAATATTATGGAGTAAAAGACGCCAAGAATCTGGAAGGTTTGCACGTTGAATGAATCACCCATATATATGTGAAAAAAATCACCATTGTTACTTAAGGTAACAATATTCAGCATTCACATTTGTATGTATCCCTAATCTTAGAAAATGTGCTTTATCCTTTCTGTTTTTTACCATAAGTTCTAGCACTCCATCTTTTTAATAAGAAAATTCATAATGAGGTAACCTTTTCACACTTATGATAGTTGTACAGTGTGAAATACAGTCGTAATTTTTGATGGAATGAAGATTATAGGTGCAACCAAGTCCTGGATATTTTCCTCTTCACACTCAAGTGGTTCATTCTCAATATGCTCCATATGTGGAAGAGAAAAATCAAGTGTCACGTTGCTTCTGAGAATAACAATTGATTAATCAATCTATTCTAAAGGATGCATTTTGAGAAGTTGGATATTTTTAGAGATAAAAATTTGAAATTGCCATTCACAGTAAAGAGGTGCTGAAAATCGAATGAGTATATTATAAAAATTAGTGGTAAATCTCATTCAACTTTAAAGCATTAAAATTCTGTGAAAGATTCCTTTCACCTATGAATGATCCATAATTATTTTTCTTATATGAAAGAGTATTTATAGGTTGCTGATTGTCTGGTTTACAACATAAAAGGTATCACTTCTAAAATTAACTGATGAAAAAAAATATCATATACTCTTACAAGAAAATTATTGTGTAGGCATGACCAACGTGGCTATCTGTAGTGGTAGTCCTAACACTTCTTCATTGAAGAATGGCAAGTGAGAGGCCTGCACTCTTATTAGAGTATGTACTTTCATGCTCAAGAGACTATCCTCTGAAGCAGAGTCTAAAATTTAAAGCACTATTGCCCAGAGCATGACTGGCATAGCATAGACATTTTGTTCATGTTTTCACAATGGATTAGATTCATGCCAAGCTTCCTCTTGGCTTTGGGAAATGAATCCTGCCAATAAGATTGAAAAAGTGACTATAATGGCTTATTAGTCTATGTTTTCTTGTCTGTAGTTAATTAAAAATATTTACTTATCTACTGGGATATATTTATCCGGTGATATTATAATTATAAATTTAAACTCTCTAAAAGTAATCCTTTCTAGTAATACACACATTACTTTCCATATTTGCTTGCCTGATAGATAAGCTTGAATTTTGTGTCAGTGTTGAAATAAAAGGAAAAGAAAGTGTAATTGGCTTAACTATGAGAGTTCACTTAGGTCTTTGTAAACAGTGACAGTTTAGTACAATAGATTATAACTTCTTTATGAATAAACCTATAATGTAATAAAATATAAAATTTAATCCGAGCTATTTGTAAGCCATCAAACTCCTCATATAAAATTACAATGTTCCAGATGTTGAAGTTATTTTATTTTAATAATCATGAGGCAAATTGAGTCATGATTCCAGAACTAACTAATTGGCTTTATTAAGGCAGTATTTTCTGCATCTTCATTTGTGTTTAAAATGGAGTCCATTATCTTAACAAAGAGTCAAAATTAATTCTTGTCTGCATCCTGACATCTCGATGGGCTTGATCTTTTGGGTAAGAATTATTCTTGTTTTATTAAAAAGAACTAGCAAACACATTTTAAGTGTTAAATGGCATTATTAATTCTTTTAAATAAATGAAGTAGTTGCTAAAGTTTTCAATCAGACTAATTAAATAATTACTTTCATTATTAACATTCACTCTTTCTTCTATCTACAAATCAGACTGGATATATATATATATATAGTGAAAGTAGATGCTTGTTCCTACCCAAACAGCAAGTCATTTACAGAGATGTATGATTTGCATAAGTTTGCTCTTTTATGAAGAAATGTGACTCTCTGCTTCTTGTGATACCTATGAAATTTATGAAATTTAATGGATTCAATTTGGGGTACAACTAGGACAAAAATCTAAGAATATAAAGTTTTATTTCACCAAATTGTCCAATCTAGACAATGATTTCCTTTCCTACGCCCACTGTCAGTAAGGAGTCTTTTTTATTTTTTTTTCATTCCTTCTTTCAGCCTTTGGCTTTCTTCTGTTTGAAACCAGGATTAACTACCATGTGTTCACTTTATTGGATAATAAGCCAGACCTCTCAAGAGATCCTTGAGGTATATTTTGGACCCTTTCTTAGTTTCTTATGGCACACTCTAGACTGTGAACAGAACATAATATTTATCAAAGTCTCCAAATAATCATAACATAATTTCCAAAAGGTAAGTCTCTCTCTTCTGGTAAGAGCTAAGACAAAATTTCTCTTCTATCCCTTTCAAATATGGACATCCACTCATTTGCCCAAGACAGAAATATTCACATATCCCTAAGCACAATCAAATTTGTGAACTCAAATATGTTTAGTTATATTCTTAATAAAATTGATGAAATTATTTAATTATTATGCTAACAATCACTACTTACAACATGCTGAGAAGCAATAGTGACTGGGAAGAAAGTGTGACTTGTTTCTTAATTTCTGTTTTTGATCGTCATTAAGAGATTTCTAATCTACATTATACTTTTAAATTGTGACAGATACAGAAATTCAGTATATAATATAGACTTCAAAAAGTTCTTGCATTTTGATATTGTGTGTTTATTTAGGAGGAAATAATTTTATTTGAATAAATAAATTCCTAGGTTTACTAATTCCTTCTTTTAATATACCAGTTCCTTATCTACACAAAACAGTACTGGTTTAAAGGTTCAATTCAACCTTTAATCACTCTCTCCATCATTACGTACTTCTACATGTGGAAGAATAAAGGCAAGTAATAAAAAATACATTTTTACTGCTTTTATTTTTACTTATGTAGTTAGTGCTTCTGGTATTCTTTATTTCTGAGTGTGAATTTCAGCCAATGTATTGTGTAATATTATTTCAACCTGAATGTGATCGACATTGGTGTTATGGGCTGGATTTTGTCCTTTAAATTTATATGTGGAAGTCCTGACCCCTAGAATGTAACCATATTTGGAAATAAGGTCTTTAAAGTGGTAATAAATTTGAACTGAGATCTTTAGGGTGGGTCTTAATTCAATATAGTTGGTGTCTTTGTAAGAAGAGGATGTGTAGATGCAGACATGTGGAAGGAACACGTGAAGACAGAGGGAGAAAATAGCCATCCACAAGCCAAGGAGACAGGACTCAGGAGAAATCAACCCTGCTGATGCCTTGATTTCAGACTTCCAGCATCCATAACTGAGAAAATATATTTGTGTTGTTTAAGCTACCTGGTCTCTGGTACTTTGTTATGGAAGTCCCAGTAAACTAATACAAGAGATGAGGATGACCGTTTGATGTCTATAATAGAGAAATATAGGTGAGGGGTATTGAAGACCAGATCTTAGAAAATACTGTGTGTGTGTGTGTGTGTGTGAGAGAGAGAGAGAGAGAGAGAGAGAGAGAGAGAGAGAGAGACAGGAGACCAGATGTGAATGATATTTAGAAGTAGAATCTGTAGGACAAGGAAGTTGTCCACTATCCAGAAGCATGATGAATACATTGCATTCACAGGGAACATAGGTATTAGAATAAGTAGACATAGAATAATGGGAAGGTTCTGAGTTTGATTTTGGACACACTGAGTTTAAGATACACATAAGACCAATAGACAGAGACATCAGGACTCAAGCTATCAACATGCATATAAAGCTGAGGCTATATCAAGAAAAAAAGAGTCAAATATTTTATTTTTTAAATGTTAATATATTTATATGCTATGAAAAAAAAAGTAGAAAAGGAGAAGGTGAAAGTAGAGAGCTGAGTCAGGCTTAATAAAGTTTGGTTTTTGAAGAGGTTGGAGAATACGAATTTCAGAGCATGAGTGAAGAGATTGGCTTGATATGTGAGGAAGAACATCTATCTCTTTAAGGTTAAGTAATAAAGAGGTAAGTGTTAGAGAGAATGCAGCTACCTATGTTCACTGAGAATCAGTAGCAAGCTTAAGAAATTTCTGCTGTGCAGTTACTCTTTTCTGGCAGAAATAAAAAGTGAGTTTATTTTGTAAGGGGGAGAAGATGGAGAGTACTGAACTGGATTAGAAGCCTTGAAGAGAATAATAAAGATTTGCTGAATATAAAATTCTTGATCAACAGAATTTTTCTTTTGGTGTTTTGAGTATGTCTTTTCATGGTCTTTTTGCCTCTGTGATTTGTGATGAATAATCAGCTGTTAATCTTATTAAGGACCTTTCCATATGATGAGTCATTCTCTCTTGCTGCTTTCTAGATTCTATATTTCACTTTGTCTTTTGCAAATTTGATCAAATGTGTCCAGGTCTTTTTGAATTCATCCAATTGGGCATTTGTAAATTCTTGTATGTGTAAATTATTGGTTTTCATCAAAATTGGAAAAATTTTGAGCATTATCTATATTCTTTTTGCTTCTTTCTCTTTTGTCTCTCTTTCTGGGACCCCTATTATGAGTATGTTGATACATTTTATGATATCCCACAGGTCTCTGAGGATCTTTTTTTCATTCTTTTTTTTTTCACATGTTCCTCATATTGGATAATCCTCTTGACCTATCTTCAAGTCCACTAATTTTTTCCTTCTCCCAGTTCATATCTGCTGTTCTTTTTCAGTGAACTTTCATTTAAGTTATTGTATTTTTTAACTGCAGAATTTCTAATTGAATATCTTTTATTCTTTTATAATTTGTTCCTTTTGTTGATATTTGGTGATATCAACAGAATATTAGTTTTATACTGATATTTTTCTTATACTTAAATTCTTTAGACTTGTTTTTTTCATTGTTGTTGTTTAAGCATATTTATAATATCAGATTGAAAGTCTTTTTTCTAGTAGATTTATAATCAGGCTTCCTCAGGGACAATTTATATTTATTGTTTTTTATCCCTGTGTCCGGGCCATGTCACCTTTCTTTATGTGTTTTGTAAGTTTTGTTGGACATTGGACATTTTAAATAACATAATGTGCCACCTCTGGAAATTGGAACACTCTCCTCCCACTCCCCATCCCCAAATTGGGGTTTGTTGTTCTTGCTGTTTGTTGTTGTTACTGATAATGTTGTCTCATGGTTCAGTGGCTCTTCTAAACAAATTCTTTAAAATTTCTAATCTTTCCCTGTGCAGCAATTGAAGTCTCTGCTCAGTTAATTTAGTGGTCTCAAATTCAGTAATTATTCTTGAATAAATTCTTGAGGTTTTTTAGAACTTTGATCTAATTTTCAGAGTTCAAAAAAGTTGTTTTGACAATTTTATGCCAATGTTCTCATTCCTCTCATAGAAGGGAAGATTTCCATGTGACTGGCAGCTTGTGATTTCAAATGTTTCATAAATTTTTTATTTTGCTTTCTACTTAGCACCAAAACCAATCTTGTGTGTGTGTGTGTGTGTGTGTGTGTGTGTTTTACTTATTTTTTATATTCACATTTAAAATAAGTCTGTAATTCTTATGAGATCTACATTTATGCAGGTCTATCCTTTTATCTGCATTTTCATGAGGGAACACTAGGCTTTATCATGTTGTTCCTTTTGTTCCTCAGAGCCAGAAAAATGGAAGCTCAATGTCACAATAGTTTGGAACCTCAAAGAAAGTTATCCTCAACACTTGAGTTCTCCCTAGGATTTACATCTATTTCTTTCTTTCCTTTGTGGAGTCTAAATTTTTGCCATTTGTGCAATCATGTAAAATTCACTTAATCCAGTTTCAGAGTTAATATGTTTAGAGTTGTTCAAATTTTCTCATGCATTATACTATCAGAAATAGAAGTCATATTTTGTGTTTAATGAACAGTTTCCCTAAGATTTCTCTTTTCTTGTTTCATCTCCTAGTAATAATTAAATTTTAAAATCAAATAGCCTAAATTAATATTGCAATGGGATTTATTTTTTTACTGTGGCTAGTATTTATGTCAATGCTACAATTTCAGAAATATCAGTTATTTACCTTAATCCTGATACGTAAATAAATTAAGTAAGAAAGGGAGCTATCCTTTACTTGATCTGTTGGAGCGTGGTGCAATGACTAATGCAAAGCAATCTTGCTCAGAAATTAAACTGTCGCCCCTATTAGTTACACGTATATTATTCTATTAGCGTATCTAAATGTATATTATGTTTTTTGCTCACAAGACAAAGATAAGCTGATAATGTAATATAAAATGCATTTAGAGGGCCGGCCGAGTGGCGCGATGGTTAAGAACTGGCTTGGGATGCCAGAGGGCCCCGGTTCGGATCCCACATATGAGGGCCAGTGACACTGCCC
>NW_017731436.1:3836411-3842721 GCF_001890085.2 Hipposideros armiger
GGAAGAGCGCAATGATGGTGCCAACTTGGGCCAGTGAAGCAACGTCCTCCACAACTAGACTGAAGAACAAAAACGACAGCACTTGTCTGTTCCCCTTACCCCAATTCCCCAATAAAAATCTTAAAACAAAAACAAAAACAAAAAAAAAAACATTGAGTGTCAGGAGGTATGAGGGATAAAAGGGTATGTGGGTTGAGAACTACAGGGTGAAGGGGAATAACCGAATTCTTTATAATTTGAAGGTCTTGAACGAAGCGATATGTCCCATCCGGCTTCTTGACCGGGAGAATGGGAGTGTTGAAAGGGGAAGAAGCCCGCTGGAGAATCTTCGCCTGAGGGAACTTAGAAATGAGAGGTCTGAGGCCAAGGAAGCCTTGTGGAGGAATCGGATATGGAGCCTTAGCAGGAAAGGGAGTGGTATCTCTGAATGAGATAATAAGAGGTGGGTGGTGAGTGGTGATAATGGGTTGGGAGGTATCCCATATTGAGGGGTTAATGCCAGGTGGATTAGAAGGGGAAGAAGGGGTAAGTTCGCGGGGTGATTCTGCTAGTAAACCGAGAAAAGTAGTAGCCAAAGAAGGGGTAAATAGAGTAACAGTGGAATGAAATTTGGAAAGAATGTCCCCCCCTAAAATAGGAGTGGGACAGTGGGGCAGGACAAGGAAGGAATGAGTAAAAGGGTGTCCCTCTGGGGAACATAAAAGGGGTGGGGTAGCCACAGGGGGAGAAGATATCCCATCGACCCCCACAGTCGAGCCGAGAGAGGGCGAGAGCTTGCCCGAAAATTCAGGGAGTGCTGAGTAAGTGGCGCTTGTGTCCAGAAAGAAAGAAATGGCCCTACCAGCAATTAGGAGAGTTACCTGTGGTTCTGTCATGCGTATGGTGGAGGTGGAGGCCTGTAACGGGACCGGGCCCCTTCAGTCTTCATCAGTGCTGAGGATCCCCAGAAAGGAAAGATTATTCCCGTCTGCTGGTGCCGTGGCAGGCGTGTTATTTGGCCAGGGCCAGGCAGTGTATGTTCTTGAGCCTTGAGGGGCCCAAGAACAATCCGATTTCCAGTGGCCCACACGGCTGCATGGGGCAAGGCTTAGCAGGCCTTGGGGTAGGACAAGAGTGGGTCCAGTGTCCCGGGAGGCCACATTTAGAGCAGGCCTCTGGTTGATTAGGCTGTGCAGAGGACTGGGGTGCCGATTCTTTCCTTTGGGTCTGGCCTGGCTTAATGGCCTGGGAAACCGCTGTGACAACCATCGGTAAGGCCTGAGTATGGGCCTGTCTACTCTCCTCGCTTCTATTGATCAAGACCTTAAAGGCCAGTTCTAAAAGATCTGCTTGTGGAGTGTGAGGACCTTTTTCTAGTTTCTGAAGCTTCCTGTGAATATCAGGGGCCAACTGGGAGACGAAATGCATGGCTAAGATAGCCCTGCCATCCGGAGAGTCAGGGTTAATATTAGTGCAGGTTTGTTGGGCCTCTAAAAGACGAGAGAAAAACAGCTGAGTTCTCATGGTGGTCCTGGTAAATTTCCCTAACTTTTTCATAATTAACAGCTTTCTGAATGGCTGCCTTCATTCCCTGAAAGAGGCAATTAACCATATGGTCTCTCCTTAAGCAGTTGGGATGGGGCTGGGGATGAGTCTGGTAATTCCAGTTAGGATCCTGGGTAGGAGCGGCCGTCTCCTCAGGGGAATGTGTGTTATTATTTTGGTGATGCATGAAGTCTGCTATTTCCCTAGCTTTCTGAATGATATAATCCTTTTCATCAGAGTTAGTACACGTGGAGAGAGTAATATAGACGTCCCGCCAAGTAAGGTCATTAGCTAAGTGTGAGGTATTCAAACGCTTTAGTAAAGTGGGAGGGATCAGAAGAAAGGATCCTAGCTTAGAGTCAATCTGACGCAGGTCCGTCATCCAGAAAGGGACATAGACCCTAACAGGGTCTCCAGCACCTGCCACTTCCCTGTGAGGCATCTGGGTGGTTGGGGGCACCTAAGGCTGTCCAGATCCAGTATGAGGAGGTGGAGAAAGGACAGGAGCAGGCGGAGCAGTAGGGGAGGAAGACGGAGTATCGGGCATTGAGGGAAAAGGGAAAGTATCTGGTGGTGATTCAGAGGCAGCGGGTTGATATGGTGAGGGGTTTTGAACTAGTGGAGGTTGGGGAGGAGGAGAAAAATCAGGGAGGTCAAAAGGATCCAGATCAGGATAAGGGGGTGAGGACTCTGGAGCAGGGCGGGGGAAGAACAGACTGAAGCTAAACCCAAGAGGCGTGATTCGCCCTTAGGTGGGAAATGGGACAAGCCCCATCGCAGCTCAAAGAAAGCCAGGAGGCAGGGGACCTCGCTCCATCTACCCTGCCACGGAGGAGGTTATCTAAATCCTGGAAAGCATCAAGGTTGAGTTCCGGTGGGTGGCCAGGATTCACCATTATCAAGCTTATCTTTTGGCCAGGCCATGTTGAAAAGGAAATAAGGCGTTTAGCCTTTAAAACGGGGTAAGGGCCGGCCGAGTGGCGCAATGATTAAGAACTGGCTTGGGACGCCAGAGGGCCCCGGTTGGGATCCCACATATGAGGGCCAGTGACACTGCCCTCCACAGCTAAGATGCTGAACAACAGCTCAACCTGGAGCTGGGCTGCCATGAGTCGCCGGCGACGGCGTAGGCTGCAGCCCCTGTGGCAGTGGGTTGCCATGGGCTACCGTGTGTAGCCAGCAGCCAGCGTGAGCGGCCAGCAGCCGCAGTGAGCGGCCGTCCAGAAGCCGGCGACTGATCTGCCTCGCCCGGGAAGAGCACAATGATGGTGCCAACTTGGACCATTGAAGCAACGTCCTCCACAACTAGACTGAAGAACAAAACGACAGCAATTTGTCTGTTTCTTTTCCCCCAATTCCCCAGCACTGTTCCCATCCCCCTAATTCCCAATAAAAATCTTTAAAAAACAAACAAACAAACAAACAAACAAAAACCGGGGTAAATCCTCTCTTATTGTGGCCCAAAAGGATCCCCAAAGAGGAGTTCCTGGGATAAGAGGGGGAACCGGAGCCCATAATAAGGAAGGAAGGGAATGGGGGGCAGAAAGGAAGTAAAGTCCAGACCTTCTTAATCTCCCGGAAGACAAAGGCGTCCCGCTGTCGGTTTCCTCAGGCCTGGCGGAGGGGAAGGGTGCAGACCAGGGCAGGCGTCCCTGCAGACGGCTGATCCAGGGGCCTGGCCCCGGGACGCTGTCAGGCCTAGCGCTAGGTCTTGTATCGGTCGGCAAGTCTGACCAAGCCGAGGGTGGAAGAGGGAAGACTTAACTGAGTCATCCGCCAAAGGTGGCTACCGGTCCAGGCCACCAAATTGTTAGCATGGCCGGAGGAATGAGTGGCAGGAGAACAAAACTGGTCCATTAGAATTTATTTGGCGTGTTTGAGCTGCAGAGGTTAGGCTAGAAAAGACCATCACCACCCGGAACAAAAAGGGGTATGGAGTTTCATGGGAGGGGGTAAACGAGTCTGTTCCCCCTTCAATGCATCAGGGCTTCTTCATTGCATTGTCTCTCACAACAAAGGGTTTCAGGGCATGACCTAGCCCTCTGGTTCCACATCCTCATCCCCAGGCCGCCGTCTGGACAGCCCAGGCCTGCTGATCATAAGCCCCAAGGAGTCAAACACAAGCCAGCAGGTACAAGGTACAAAGCAAGACAAGATGGCTTTTAGGATAAAAAGGTTTCTGCTCCTGGCCTAAATATGGCCTAACGCTGTGCTGTCACCCCATCCGCGGTCCTCAAGGCTGTGAATTTCTTAATTAGAAGGGCTTGATCTTGCTCATCTTGGTTATCTCCAATGCCCAGCCAGTGAGTCATGGTATTAAGTATTCTTTGGATAAATAAATCATCTTGTGTTAAAGAATTAGCCATTAGATAGCTAGGTGGACCGCTAAGAGCATTCTTACTTACACCCATCCATTCTTTTTTTTTCTCAACTATAAATTTAAGAGGCTGGATGAGTCACCTACCAGCAGAGGTGTTCTGCATTTCTAATGATCTATGCTTATTCTGTCTTCTTTTCACATTCAGACAACTTTCTCACAGCATAGGAAAGAAATGGCAGGAAAAGTGAAAACAGTGAAGCAAATAATGCATACATCGCTCTTGCCTTTTCTTCCATTTTTTGTTTATTCATTTGAAAGTAGGTATTGCTTTCTCTTGATAAATTCTGCAAAGAAATGTCAAAGATAAGTAAAATATCACCCATGTCTTCAATGAGCTTTCATGAAAGTTGTGAATGTAATCTTATTACCCAGTTAATATGTTTTAGCATTTTATGTTCTACAACAGTAGTAAGTGCACGGTGGTAGAGAAAACATCTCCATTCCTTTCTAACAGAGATCAAGAGTCAGAAGCAGAAGATCTGAGCTGAGCTTTGGAAAATAAATGAGAGTTTATAAGTATAGGAATAATACTCTAGGGAAGGCCTTTCCAGGCAAGGGAAGAGGTTGCACAAAAGACATGAAGTTATACAAATGAAGGCTTCTTTATTTCAGGATTGAAAATTATCTAGGGAATGGAAAGACTTTTTCCTTAAGAGCTTTTTAATTTGTTTAATTTTTTTTTTTTGGTTGAGAAAAAAGTATTTGTGACTTTAAAATTTCTTTTTTCCTAATAAGTTTTGTTGACCTGTTTTTATCTATTACTTAATCTTACTTTCTTTTTGTCCTTAGTTTAAAACTATAATATTGTGGCATATTAATTTCCTATAGTCAACTGTTGTTTTTATATCATTCCTTCATGAGCTTTGACTTAACTTCTTTTTACTTAAGGCTTATACGAAATTCTTGCAGATTGATTCCAAAATTAACATCATAAGGTACCACTACACAATATTGCATTTTCAAGGCATAATTTATGAATTCAGCTTTCTTGTTGTTTTCCCCCAAGTGAACTGACTATCCCTCAGCCAGCATTTCGGTAAGAAAGGAAGGAAGAAAGAGTGGGTAGCATGTGGTTAGCATTTCTAAAGAAAAACAAAAGAACCATTTCCTCCCAGAAGACTCATTGAAGAAGTGGCATGGACATCAGGGAGATGACTCTAGACTAGAAGAACAAGGTTTTTTGTTTTGTTTTGTTTTGTTTTTTAAAGATTTTTTTTNTCCAGAAGCCGGCGACTGATCTGCCTCGCCTGGGAAGAGTGCAATGATGGTGCCAAGTTGGGCCAGTGAAGCAACGTCCTCCACAACTAGACTGAAGAACAAAACGACAGCAACTTATCTGTTCCCCTTCCCCCAATTCCCCAGCACTATTCCCATCCCCCAATTCCCCAATAAAAATATAAAAAGATTATTGAAAAAAATGCATTTAGATATTACTCTAGTCCATACGTATAAAATTTATTACACATATCTTGCCACATTTGCCTTTCACATACATTACATTTGTGCTGAATCAATCATAACAATTTACCCTGGGCAGTCCTTGCTAATTGATCATTGTTGCTACAACATGGGAAATTGACATACCATCCATGATTAATGTGTACTATGTTAGTATTTGGATTGTAAAATCCTAAAGAGAAATAACCAACTCTGCAATGGTGCTTAAAGAAAAACAGGCATCTTAAGTTGTTAAAACCAGAACTGTTTTTATATTATAAATGTATTTATATCCCTATTGATTTATCATAAATATTTAAGCAATTATATGACATAATCTGGCTTCCTTTTACTTTTAATCGAATATAATAAAAGTTTCTTGATCCAAGTTCCTAAAGGACATACTCTGAATTACAGGTGTTGAAATGCCTTGGTAGTCAAGGTCAAATGCATATTGTTGCAGCGTCCTGAAAAACCAGAAGTTGGCATGGAGTTGAGTCTGAGAGGGGAGAATTAGTATTGTAAGGGACATCTCCGTTAAATTACCATATTTAATTTGAAGATGCTGTAAACTTTCCAAAGAAGGTACTAAATATAGAGTTGTAAAGGTAAATGTGGGTCAGAATTTAGGAAAAGAGCCAAGGTAGGAAGAGATGAGAATTTCTTGAACTGTCTTTTTAGCATAATTGGACTTAACTAAATGATACCTCTCTTAAATAGGATATACTTTTTAAAAATCATAAACTATTTTGTTAGGTTTTGCACTATAGATTCTTACCTTAGGCAACATTTACAATACACCTCACAAGTGTACAACAGCTCAGCCGTGAGTCGCCAGCGACGGTGTAGGCTGCAGCCCCTGCTGCAGTGGGTTGCCATGGGCTACCGTGTGTAGTCAGCGGCCAGCGTGAGCAGCCAGCAGCCGCAGTGAGCGGCCGTCCAGAGGCCGGCGACTGATCTGCCTCGCCC
>NW_017731436.1:3848313-3853173 GCF_001890085.2 Hipposideros armiger
GAGGGCAGTGTCACTGGCCCTCATATGTGGGATCCGAACCCGGGCCCTCTGGCGTCCCAAGCCAGTTCTTAACCATCGCGCCACTCGGCTGGCCCAAGAACAAGGTTTGAAACATGGAGATGGGTGTTCACAAGCACTGCCACAAAAAGCAGTTGCTAGAGGAAGACCAGAGCTCTCAGCTCAGATGTAAACACGCGAGTTCAAAGACTGGTGTAATAAATGCCTCATAGTGCTGATTAGCCATTTTTTTTCTATGCTATTTTTGGTGTGCTACTATCATCTGTATTGCAGACCTGCTTCCTTTTTCTAATTAATTCCAGACTCCAATCTCAAGAGCCCATTTCCTTCCCGCCTTCAAGGAGGGTGATAAATATCAGAAGGCATTTGGCCATCTCAGGCTGTGCCCGTTAGAAGGAAACCTGGGATGCATTAGTGCTGCTGGCTGGCAGGACTCAGATGGGAAATAAACTGGTTCAGAGAGTCAAGGACAAGCAATGGAACTACATTCTCAGAAGAGAGAGCAAAGAAACAGCCAAATATCAGGCTTTGCCCTTTTAAGTCGTGGCGGAAGTTGCAGTGGGGTAGGACAGTAAGTGTGTGGAAGGATATGTGCTCGACTCGCTCTGCACCAGCAGTCTCTGTTAGACCGGAGGCGTTCCCTCCGCTAATCTGCATTTCCTCTAAT
Source organism: Hipposideros armiger (assembly GCF_001890085.2). Lineage (NCBI taxonomy): Eukaryota > Metazoa > Chordata > Mammalia > Chiroptera > Hipposideridae > Hipposideros > Hipposideros armiger. The sequence continues at coordinate 3,848,999 of NW_017731436.1, forward strand.
GCAATTTTCATATTGGCTGACAGTCAAAGATTTTGGGATGTTTTGGTATGAATCTGTCTCACATTCCTTATTTGCAAACTGAGGGCCCTGGGATAGTTGAGTTCTAAGGTTTTGTCCAGCTATGATGGCCTGTGGTTCTGCTGGTTGGTGGGATGTGATGGTGGATGCTTCTCCAGCGTCCATGTGTTTCTGGTCATTTAATGGGAGTAGGTGACAATCATCTCTATCAAAAATTCCTGGCAAATTTTACATTTAGTTTCTTATCTTTTAGTCAATATTGGATGTTATGATCTAAATGTTTGTGTCCCCCCCAAAATTCATATAGTGACAGCTGAATGCCCAATGGGATGGTATTAGGAGATGAGACCTTTGGGAGGTGATTAGGTCATGAAGGCAGAACCCTCATGAATGAAATTAGTGTCCTTATAAAAGAGGTCTGAGAAAGCTCCCTTTTTCTTCTGCCATGGGAAGACAGAGCAAGCCCTCACCAGACAACAGATCTGTCTGCACCTTCATCTTGTATTTCCCACCCTCTAGAACTGTGAGATATAAATTTCTGTTACTTATAAGCCACCCAGCTTCTGGCATTTTACTATAGCAGCCAGAATGGCCTAAGATATGGGATTAATTTTTTGAAGGTAGTTTGCAGATATTTTCCGAGTCACCCAGGAATGCCTAAATCCTGTTTTTCCTTTATGCCTCCTCATCAGGGGTTCCCCACAAAGCAAACTATTTTAAAGAGAAATAATGGCCAAGTGGGAAATAAATTATCTGGGCAAGTTACAGGTCACTCCCAGTGAATGTATCTGGTGAAGACGATACTAGAAACCGGGAATCAAGTCTTCATGAGACATTCTGCTTACAGCGAGTTCTTAAATTACTTGGTTTAACACTCGGTTGTAGCAGATCAACACCCCAGTTGCAGGCATCAAATCTGCCATGACTCCTGTCCTCTGTGGAGCTAGGCTCTGCCTCATTTGCCTACTTACGGGCATAGAAAACAAAAATAGAAGGTATTTTTCATGATTGTTGACTTTTAAAGCCCAGTCTTCCAACACACTAGTAAAATGCCACCCTTCCAATTTTTCTAAACTCATAGGGGGTATAAATGCCTTATCTCTGTGAGCGGAAGTTAAGGCACAGGAAGAAGACATTCGGCAATCTTTTACTTACAGTAAATTAGAGAAGAGAGACTGAGCGTTCTAAATGGAGAGAAACAGCATGAACCGAGGCATGAGAATTAAAGTGGTATATCTAGGGAACCAGACTAGGTCAAACTCCCTGAAGGGCCCTAACTGAAGATGTAGGAGCCAGTCAAGCCTTACACGTAAACACACACTAAGTGTGCTGGGGGCATCAAAGTCTTTATTTCCACAGTTAGGACTAGCAGTGGAGAAGTTAACACATTAGCCTAAAGGTAATTTAAAGTCCAAGTCAGCATTTCCAAAACATTTAGATTTAAAGGGTCAGGATAAAAATCAACAACAAAAATACTAAGGGTAGTGACATAGGTGGTTATTTACATTTTATTTTGCCAAGTAAGTACATTAAAACAAACAAAAGTTTATCAGTAATGATGATGATGATAATAATAATATCATTATGGAATGGGTATTTTATTTTGGATAGAATTGGTCCTTGAATTGATATTTGGACCCATTGCCGAAGTTTTTCTTTTTGTTTTGCTTTTTGCTCTGCATACATAGTATATATGTTTATTTTTTAAATCTGAGAAGTGAAATATGTTGGAGAGGAAATCTTAAATACTATTAACATCAACTACAACAAAAATGTCTTAGTCAATAACAGTATTTTCTTAATATTTTCTACCAAACACTTCCCAGACTCTTTAGGACATAAAATTTCAAAGATACCCACGGTGTTTAAACACTAATGAGAGACCAAAAAAATGGTATCTTGATGTTAAAGGTAGAAAATCTGGTAGAGTCGCTTCTCAAAATTCATAAATGAAATATTACTTGAGAATTAGCAGCCAGTTGGTCAACTTTCATGCTTCTGGAAAAATCTATTTTAATAAAAAATCAATTTGGGAGCACCTGGAGTACCAAATGTTAAGTAGCAGTGAACACAGATTTGTCAGAAACAATTCCTCTCAAGCAATTCTGATTTTTTTTATTTGTCTAAATAATTTACTTTGTAAGCAAGGAGGAGTTGGCGCAGTAAATATCACCCATTTTATTTTAATAAGATGTAATTAAAATACATAAAAATAACTTTAGAAAAAATGTAGTCAAATTAAACAGAATGACATTTCTATTGTATATGTTTTTAATTGCATTTTACACATGTAGAAATCATCATAATTCATCCAAAATACATACAGAAAGTTACATATGTTAAGAAAGTTATCTTTTAACAACATACAATATTGCACAAAGATTGCAGATTTTTTAAAAACTTCATTTCACTATATTGGTAGACATGTTGATTATTGTGTGAAGAAATTTTCAGCAATATTCTGTACATTTATAATTCATTTTTTTCATAAAAATGACTTCAATCATAGCATAGTTATAAAATGTTTTTTTACACCACTTTTCTATTGTTTTAGTATTAATTGCACAGTGCTGATTGATTTGGGTTGTATAGATGTTATTATTCTTGGGTATAGAAGCCTAGGAGAAGCATGGATGATACCACAACTAATTTTTATTTATTTTTTTGTGTACTTTATTTGATTATATCAGTCCCCCAAATTCTTGTATATGTTTTATGTATTTCCATATCCACTGATCTTAAAACCAATCGATATTTTACCTCCTATAATCTTGTCTCCCTATGGTAATATTTCACATTTAGAGAGAAATCTAACAGTGAAAAAAACCATTACCATAGGTAATCTACCCAACCACTCGCCATTCTCTCTATTTTACATATTTTAAATAAATGAGACTCAGGTTGAATTGGCTTGGCTAAATCACATCATAATAATGAGATATTGGCATCATGTTGGGTCATATTACTAGGACCCTGTTGCCCTTCTTTCCTGTTACTTGGAGCTTGATTGAAGCTCTGGTCTTAGAGATGGAGGATGTGAAGGGAGTAAGTATCCACCAAACTGAAATTTGGGGGTCTGGAGGAACCTACTACTCAGTCCATGTTTTATGGACTGTTCACAGGTGCCATCTAGAGGTAAAGAGAGTTAAAAAATAAAACATTGTTTTCCACTTTTGTTGTTGTTTTTTTTAAATGTTTGTTTTGGAGAGAAAAGAAATAACTACACACCTAATTCTTACTTCCAAAATATAAAATATCACAAATAAAATGATGATTAATAGAAAGAAAAATGATTAAATAGATTATTATTAACTATTAAAATTATCTTCACTAAATGTTTACTTTTAACTTTTCTTTCACTTAAGCATATGTTTGCATAGTCCATTTTTTAAGATCTCTGATTGATAAGTTTTAACTAATTTCTCATTGTCTCTGAAATGAAGGCTTCTTTTCCTCATTGTTGAAGTGTCTACATGTTGTATCATTTATTTCTGTTCTTTCTCTTAAAATTTGTTCTGAGGTCCCTTGCAAAATATATGTATCTTGAATTGACTTTTTGTAACTCCAGATTCCTTTAAACATATGACTTCCCCTCGCTGTGAAAACTCTTATTTTTAACATTATAAAAACATGAGTATTATAAAATATAGAATGCAAATTGTAAAAGAAAGTTTTATTACCTGATCTGGATTAGCTACTCAATTTTAGTCACTTTCATTTTTTGTATGAGTCAGAATGTTTACATGATGACACGAATATGAGAAACTCTTAACTTTGAAATAAAACCAAAGTTTTAATAAAACTCTGCATAGAAGTACGGGGATATGAGCAAAAGACATTTTAAAATTGTGATCCAACATTTTTTTTTTCATTTTTTTTGTAGATTTTTTGGGGAATTGGGGAAGGGGAACAGTGTTGGGGAATTGGGGAAGGGGAACAGTGTTGGGGAATTGGGAAAGGGGAACAGTGTTGGGGAATTGGGGAAGGGGAACAGTGTTGGGGAATTGGGAAAGGGGAATAGCCTAATTGTTGTCCTTCAGTCTTAGTTGTGGAGGGCGCAGCTAGCTGAGTTCCAAATCCAGTCACCATACGGCCGTTGGCAGCTCACAGCTGCTCAGCTCAAGGTGCCATGTTCAACCTTAGTTGCGGGGGGGGGG
>NW_017731436.1:3853258-3974950 GCF_001890085.2 Hipposideros armiger
TTAGGAGCACGTGCTCTCACCAGCTGAGCCATCCTGCCACCTGTTGGCAGCTCAGTGGCAGCTCAGCTCAGGCGCGGCTCACTGGCCAGTGTGGGAACCAAATCCGTGACCCTGTTGCTTAGATCTCATGCTCTTAACCAACTGAGCCATTCGACCGCCCCCCCGCCTTTTTTTTTAAGTAGAGGTAGAACTTGCATAAAATAAAGAATGTAAAGTGCACAAATCATGGTAAAGTTTTGTGAATTTCTTATGTTTGCTTATGTGTCAACAGTCCAGATGAAGAGGTACACCCTTCCAGCACCCCAAAAGACTTCCCGTGCTCTTTCCCATTCAGTGTCTTCCACCAGTGGGAACTGCTATTTTGACTTCTATAGACATAGATTAGTTTTGTCTATTACTGAACTTCATAAAAATTAGATTCTGATGGACATGTTCTATTGTGTCTGACTCTTTTCACTCAATAATTTACGTGTTTGATTCATCCACATTGTTTCATATAGTTGTGGTTAGTGCATTCTTACAGCATATAACATTTTGAAAGCAGAAGTCATGATTCAATATTTACAGTACTTTTACCAAAACATGAAAAAGATAACATGTGCTAATATTTCCAAAGAGTTTATGTAATATAATCTTGTTAGTGTATTTTATAAAAGCTTTGTTTTACCACAATATATTTGTTTGTATGATACATTCTTGCTTTATGATTTCCTTTGTATTTATTGTAATAAAATACTTTCTGCTTTGATTACTTTCTCATGACTGAAGTTATTATTTTAATTTTAATAGGAGAAACTATAAAATAATTTATTATTCCCATTGTTCCCATGAGTTCTATTTAAAAAGTACATTCACTTGTAAATTGAGATGTGTTCTTTATATTGTTTATGTAGTAATTACTACACATGAAATTATCAGCAATTGATTAAAGGATGGAAGAAAATAATCACATTTAATTCTCATAGTTGGATTACAACTGAGTTCTGAAAATATATTAGGAGTATTATTTAACATATTTGTTGAGACAATTAGAATATCAATATTCAAAATAATCTGATACAAACAGCAAAAGCTAACTCTGCAAACAGTGTAACTGATGAGATTTACCTTTATTGTCAAAGATAAAAGTATTATAATGAACCTAAGAAAATTTAGACTTAATCAAAATGAGGAAAAAATAAAACACATTATGCTTAAAACTGCATGTAGCTCAAACTTTTACCTAGGAAAACTGAACTATGCAGAAAAATATTCATAATAAGAAACTCTCAGTGGGAGAAGTTATGTTTGGTAAAATCAGATGTTATTAAATAAACTGATAAGCATTTTATTGCCAAAAATATTTGGAAAATAATTTTTCCAGAAGAATATAATTTTATAAACTTCAAATGAAAATGGAAAAAGTTGCAAGCTCTCAATCAGAAATTAGTTCCATATCAAAAAACTAAAAATCTGCTTAAAATCAGCTTAACTGATTAAATGTCCATTTGTTTTATGCAACAAAAGCCTAAGTTTAGGCTAAATTGGGTTTGTATAGTAGCACTGAAGGGGCCCAACCGTCTTTTACCTTCTTGTTCTAAGATATCCAATAGTCACATAATTTTTTTCTGTAGGATTGTAAAATAGCTGCTGCTTTTCCAGTAATCCTGTCCACGTACAAGGTAGGAAAAAAAAAAAAAGGCACAAAGGACAAAATCCAAAACAGCATTCCAGCTAAATCGATCGCATGGAAAGAGGTCTTCTAAAATCCCTCTCTGTGCCTCTTTCTCTTATAATTCATTGGCCAGACTGGATCACGTGGGTACTCTTAGCTGCAAGACCATCTGAACAAGTGTTACTTACAACTTTGCTACCTGGATAGTAGACAAACACATAGGAGAAGGGACTTTGAATGATTTGGGGCAAGCAACCCTGTGTCTGCCATATGGCTCCACTGTTCTCTTTGGAAACCTGAACAAATAATTAAACTGGATTAATGGTTCTTTATGTGAATAATTGTATTAAGGTTTGAATAATTTTGTTTACAAGTCTTGTGTTTATAAATTGAGTAAAAAAAAATTCACATTGCAAAATGGCAGAGCAGACACTTCTCTTGATCCAAATGATGGGAACAAAATAGGGACAAGTTTCTAAACATTTGTTACCCATAAAAAAAAAAAAAAACAAAGCAAGAAAAAAACAACAACCCTAAAACAGGATCTTAAACAAGTTTAGTGATAATCAGTGAAATTACACTGAATACAGTAGCAACACTTTAGTTTTAGAATCCATGAAAACAAAGTATTTAGAGAAATAGTGAAAACCATGGTATAATGTCTTCTCATAACACTGCAACAAATATCTTTGAGGGCTCATGATTGCTCCTGAAACCTGATTCTCTTTCAACTTTGTAGCTTTTCAGTGCTCTGTATCTTGAATATATAGAGATAATACTTTGCTTAGTTTAATTGCTTGTCGTAGACTTAATTTGAGTTGTTGTACAACTCAAACTTGTATTCCTTATTTTTGTTGACTTCTTTATTTATATATAGAGCTTTGTTATCTGTTTTACTTTTCTTTTATTCTTATTAAAACCAAACTTTCTAAAATTTAAATATAGTTGACACATGAACCTAACCAAAAAATGATTGTAGAAGAATAATAATTTAATTTTCTTAATTTTTTATTATCTTTATATTTATCCTATTCTTATAATCCATTTGGTTTTCTTTTGTTAAGGACATGATGTTTTGTACTAATTTACTTGTAGCTGATGTTTTCAATTTAAGGTTTCTGGGGATTAGTTTCTGTTACTATGGAGAAAAACATAGTGCTTCTTTACCTAATTTCATAGCAAATTCATTAAATCTTTTTGAGATAGTTTTGAAAGATTTATTGTTTTCTATGGTGATGTTCATAGATGTACTATTGATATTAAATTTAATAAGCATATGAAGAATTTGAAGAAGCATATGGAGAAATATCTATTTCCTAAATTTTAGTGACACCTAATAAGTGATGTATGCAGCATTCAGTTTCAATAATCATCCTTTGAAAGGATTATTGAGCTCATAGAGTCAAATGGATTTTATAAAAATCTCCCTTTTACTGCTGATGAATTTTGGTTTTGCTTCCCAAAATGGGGGCCTTCATTAGATATGAAGGGGTTTACCCCTGCAACTTTAATTAGAGAAAACATTCATTTTGACATTTAATTAGAGAAATACATACATAGTAAATCAAGTGAAAGATCTCTGTACCATAATGCATTGAATGTTCTTATCACAATGTTTAGCATATAGTGGCCACTCGGTGGTTATTTTTATTTCTAAAATTATGTTTAGGAAGCAAAACGTGTTTTAAGGAAATTTCTCAAAAAACTAAAAATAGTGACACCAAGATTCACTACTCTCACTTCTGGGCATATATCTAAAGAAACCAACATAGATGGACATTGAGTTTATTATACTAGGTAAAAGAAGCCAGACAGGGAAACAGAGAAAGACAAATGCTGCATGGTATCACTTGTATGTGGAATCTTGTAGAAAAAAGTCAACCCATATAAACAGGGAGTAGAAAAAAGTAGTTACCATGGGCTGGAGGGTGGGGGAAATAGAGAGAGATTGGTGAAAGTACAAAGTTTCAGTTATAAGATGATAAAGTCCGAGGATCTCATGTAAACATGGTTTTTGTAGTTTATAACACCATATTGTATAATTGAAACTTGTTTGGCAAAATAGTAAAACTTAACTGTTCACACACACACGCAGAAGAAAAAAAGAAAAAAGAAGGTGATGCATGTTGGATGTGTTAACTAGATGGGGTGAATCTTGTCATAATGTGTACGTATATCAAATCACAAAAATGTATACTTTAAATGTCTTACAATTTTATTTGTCAGTTATACCTCAATAAAGCTAAAGAAAGTTTTAAAGCATAAACAATCAAATGTATCAGTTGTGAACAGGCAAACAAAAATGGTATATCTATAAAATGAGATTCTACTCAGCAATAAAAATGAGTGAAGCACTCACACATCCTAAAACATGGATGAAACTCAAAACGTCATGTGAAGTAAAAAAGCCAGACACAAAAGACGAGGTTTTGTATCATTCCATTTATATGAAATTTACAGAAAAAGCAAATTAATAGAGACAAAAGGCAAATTAGTCGCTGCCTGGTGGTAAGGGTGAGAATGACGAGTAACTAAGAATGAGCAAGGCATTCTTTGGGGGGTGAGAGGTGATGAAATTGTTCTGAAATCAGATTGTAGTGATGGTCTTACCTCTCTACAAATTTAGTAAGTATTATTGAATTGTGCAGTTTAACGAATTTTATGGCATGTAAGTTATACGTCAATAAAGCCATTTTGTAAAGGAAAAAAAACATGAAAAATGCTCTAACGGATCACTAAATTCCAGGATGAAGGAAATTATCTAAATCATGCTTTGTTTTAAAATAAATGAACGTTTTTGTAGCATAAGAAGTCTTCTGCAAGGAAAGTGAAATTTTTATTAGATGAATATGAGATATGGGGAGAATCAAATCTTAGCAGGGACACTCTATATAGCTCCTCAAGAAGAGGACATGTCTACATGTCAAATAAACACAGATACATACATATCACTACTCTATCACTACGAGTCAATCAGGAACAGAAAGATTATTTTTTTAAAAAAAGATATTTGAACAAAAAAGATTAGCTAATACAAAACTTGCTTTGTTGAATAAAGTGATTTTAATTTGTTGTTTTCTCTTATCGACCTTTAGTGCTCAACTGGCAAGACTGAGCAATTGTTATCAGTTTAATTTCATGGATAAGTATTTTCTTGGCACAATAACTATAAACTGAGAGAGCTGCATTAAGTACTGCAGGTGGAAATAGAACAAAATTCTCCCAGCACCCTAGTCATTAAATTCCCAATTAAAATTGCTGCCACACAAGTTTTCCTGTGGAAATTTTAATCGAAGTCTTCATTTTTCAATTTAGGATCGATAGAGACTAAGAGAAACCTTTCTTTCTTTTTTAAAAATGAGCTGTTGTTATTATTGTTGTTGGTAATAATAGCAGTAGTAGTAAACATTTAAGAGATTGGAAGTAATAAATGTAGAAGGGGAGAATATTAAGTAATTGTCTAGATTGATCCATATGATGAGGTTGCACGATTGTTTTGAAACTTATCCTTAATTTCCAAGATTCAGGCAAGATGAAAATCTTACCCTTTGGAAATCTGCTTTCAGAATATGTTCCATAGAGCAATAATAATTAATTCTGATGTTCATAGTTAACTCTGATGTAATGATTCATAAAAATAAAGGAAAATGAACTTTTTAAAAATTGGAAAACATTGAGACAAACAAAATTAAGAAGTTGTTTTTTTTTGTTTTTTTGTTTTTTTACAGTATAACTTCTTAGAGTCTTTAATATGTAAAGGTACATGGTAAATCTCTATGGGACAAAATAGTCTGCAATGTTCTCAAAACTCATTTGGCCATGAAAACATTTTACTCCTAAGGGAATCTCATGGGGATAGTTTCTGATTTGGTGACCTACTGCTTTAATGTGGACCCAGCCTGGCCAACCTAGTCCCATTACAGGGTGGGAAGCTGATTGAAGGTAGTCACAGAAACACGTAAGTGCTATATAAGTGAAAGAAAATGGAACGGCTCCATCTGCTCTGTTCATACCTAGCGAGTGAGATTACATTCGAGGAGTCCTTGAGTAGTTGTCTTTCAAGAACATGTGTGACTGATGATTGAAGATGATGAAAATGCATATGCTTGCCTTTATTTATTGTACTTCCTATGTTAAAAATGGATTTCTTGTCCCAAAGAGTTCCTTTGTTTCCTTAATATTACAATGTGCAACAAAAACCTAAAAGAAATTAATTGTTCTAAGTCAAAGTATAACACGTACTTTGAGTTAAGTTTAAAAAAAATATAGAAAAATATTTTAAGAGCAATGTAATTAAAGTAGAATATAAACTTGAGCTAAAAGCTTTTAAATTATGGGTAGGTTCAAGGCTAGTGAAGAGATATTGATTAATTCAGACAGTAAAAAGGCATGCATAATTAAAAATGTAAATTTCTCATGGCATGTTAACACTAAAAGAGTAACCTATAAAATATAGTATCCAAATGCTCATAAAAAAGAAGGTGGAATAAAGAAGACTTGATAATCAATAGAAGTCAGGGAAGAAGGAGAATTATAGTAGAAAACTTAAGATAAGTACAAAACAATGGAGAGGGTAGAAATAAATCCACATACATCAATAATAAAATAAAATAAATGTATATAAATCATAGGAAATATGCCAGGCGAATACTCACCAACAGAAAGCTGGTAGTGCCACATTAGTAGCAAATTAGATTCTGAAGGAAAATGAATTTTTGGCTTAAAGATATTTAATACATAATAGAAAAAAACCCCAGTTCATCAGAAAAATATAATAAAATTATAGGCATGTGTGCACCTAATATCACTGTCTAAAAACTATCAATATTACAATGTTATTGACAAATCACAATCAAAGGATTTTATAATAAAACTTTCTGATTTTTCAAGCAAACAAATTTAATCAAGGTATAGAAAGTTTGCAAAACACAATTAACAAACTACATCTCATGATCATATACAATACTACATGCAATAATTAAACACACTCTTCTCAAGCACTCAGGGAATATTTGCAAAATTTACATGTGTACTGAGCCAAAAGATATAACTATTTGGTATTGTAACAATTCACAGCTTATTTTATGTCTTAAAATCAAGGTAGAAATGAAGTACAATATACCAGATCTTCGGGATGTCTAAAATGCTCATAAATAGACACTTTTAAAAAGCCAGTTATTCAAGGAGGACATCAAAATTTAAATAAGAAATGTAGAGCTGTAGGTAAAATTTTATTTGACTTAAATGCTTACACTTTTTAAATAAAATTAATAAGCTAAGTACCCGATTTAAAAAGTTCGAAAAGAAAAACAATGGAATAAATCTCCATGAAGATGAATAAAGAAAATTATAATGCTAGTGTGCATAGATTTGAAATAGAAAACCAAGATATACTGGAAAATATTAATAAGACCCAAAGCTGGCTCTTTGAAAAGTCTAATGAAATAAACAAAACTCTGGAAAATTGATCAAAAACATAAGTTTAGCAGTGGTAAGATCCTGTATAGGTATAGGATAGAATCCTATAAAATCCTAAAACAAAGCAGAAGAGAGTTGTATAAAAAATGTCAGGACAATATAATTGGAATTGTGTTATGAAATGGATTTTGAATAGAAACATATCAAAACTGAATCATAAAGAAATAGAAAATCATAACACACCACTTACCATTAAAAAATTACATCAGTATTTTAGAAAATTTCCACAAAAGTCTAAAATATCATGCTGACCTATTACCATACACAAAAAGAAACAGCTTTAAGTGAAGTGTTCCAGAGAGTAAAAGTGAAAATTCTCCCCCTTTTATTTTATGATGTTAGTATAAGCTTCATACTCAAATCAGTTAGGTACAATATTAGAAAAGAAAAATAGAGACTAGTCTCAGTTTAAACATGTATGACACACAATTCTACTTAAAATTTTGGCAAATTAAATAAAATTATATATGACTAACATGATACACTACACACACATATGCAGCACAATGAAATTGAATTTATCCAAGAAATTAAAGCTGGTTGGTTATGTTTAAATAATTCACCACAATAACACAATTTTAAAATAGAAATAATATGTAATCAACCTCAAAAGATGCATAAAAATATGATACAATTTATAACTCATTAATGAGATAAGAATCAACATCTTAGCAGACTAGCAATAAAATGGAATTTCCTTAATTTAGAAAAGCATTTTCCAAAAGTTTTGCTGCAATGTTACAACAAGTTATGAAACTAAAAAAATTCCCTTTAAATTTAGGAGTAATATAATAAAAACAAAACTGTTGCTATGGCTTTTATCTGTTAGAATATCTAGGCAACAAAATAATATCAAAAGAGATTAAAAAATTAAAAATAAATAGAATAAACAAACTTGTCATTATTTACACATTATATGGTTATTCATCTTTTAGGAACTTAGAACAATCAGCAGACAAATTGTTGGAATTAGCTCAGGAAGTTTGCTATGAAAACAAAATCAATTTCATACATGAATACCAACAACAAGAAGATGTTATAGATATATGCCATTTCCAGTAGCAATAACAACTTTAACGTACCCAAGAAGAAATTTCACAAAATATATGTGTCATATGTTTGTACTAAATGAATATTAGCCATAAAAAAACCCAACTCTTGTACCCCGATTATTTATAGAAAAAGTAGCTATGTACAAGTTGCATCGATACATTTTAGTTATGCAAATAAATGTAAAATATAAGAAAGGAAAGCTTTTATTTATATCATAGTCACATAAAGCCAGAATTAGAGAAACTCTAGAAAGCTTTGTCTAGAACCATCTTTTTATAGTTGAGGAAATATTGACCTGGAAACCTTTTCCCCAAGACAGTTAGCTTGTCAACAGAACAAGCACTAAGTTCCAAATCTTCATACATATCAATTAGCCCTATTTCTTTCATAACAAACTATAATTAATATTATTGCGATTACCAGCGATGAATGCCTCATGAAAACAAGATTATTCTACTATTCTACTATTAAGGCATTTATGTTTGTAACCCCTATAGAAAATTTGTTTCAGTGGGCTAAATATCCTTTTACAAAATCAAAGTGGGGGGAGGGGGGTGCTTAATAGCCTCCTTCAGGCTTTAGAAGCTAAAAATTAGTTATTACTGGATACATACCAAATCTTCTACCACAGAAGCCAATATAATCTAGAGGAAAGTATTCCTAAAATTCTCATCCCTCCCTTTCTACATTTTGCTAAACACACACACACACATACACACACACACACACACACACACACACACACACAGGCACATATTTTTGTTGACGTGGAATTTTGTAAGTAACCTTTGGCAAAACACATTTTCTTCTATTCAATTTTAATCATTGGAAGATCAAAATGTACAAACAGTATCCTTACACTGTTAATGTTTTTATTTGAGATGGTGGTCAATATCTCCCTGAAATCACAATATTATACGTACTCAACATCCCCTGATTTTAAAATGTAGCCATTACATTTTATTATAGACTAAGTAAGGTCAATTATGAGAATTTTCTTCTTCTTTGTTTGTCCTTTTTGCTTTCTAGCAAATGATGTAAACCAAAGGATATTAAGTGATCTTATAATTTAATGAATATTACTTTATGACTAACTCTTTAGCAAATGACATTTACTGATGCAAGCTGCCTCATCAGATGAACTATCTGCTCTATCACCATAGCACTGAACTATAGCTCTGGAAACATTTATAAGTGTCAAGGGTTCCACTTTCATTAGACACAAGGCAAAACATCAAAGCAATAATGTGTTTTCATTATAGCTTTTCCTATCATTAAGTCACTTGGTTCTCATTTTTTTTATAATAAAAAATACTGATTAGTCAAATGTACTCCAAGTTTCCCAAGCACTTAATGACTCAAATACAAGAATGGTCATGAGTGTGGTGTGGTTGGGGAGAACCATATTCTACTGGGACATTTCTGAAAAATTTAATATACCTTTATTATGTAGGGAAATTCTCTTTTCCTCTTTTATAATAAAACAAGACCAGCTGTAAGTATAGGCAGAATCAATCATTATTTCTATTGCACAGAGTAAAGAATTCAAAGGAATAGATTGAACCCTCGGTTTCTATTACCTACTTACAATTAGATCGTTTAATATTCTCATTTATCAGGAATCTTCATGCCATTTTGTACATTTAAGAAATGAGTAATGGAGTCAGATTGTGTCTGTGAAGTTAAGCCTTGAAGAAGATAGTAGTAGAGTAATTAGTGTCTATGAGAATCATTTTTATACATGAGCATGCCTTAGACACAGTGAAAAGAGCTCACTAAGAAGAGGTGCGGAAAATGCAAATCAGATATAGCCGAGTGACCCAAGTGTTAGCGCTGTGAAGAGGACAAGGTGCTACAGCAGACGTTGTGGCTGCCACATCCGGAGCATGGAGTACCAGCTCTGTTCACTGTCTCTCAGGTGCTGCACTTCTTGCTGCTAATGCCTCCCACCTGTGACCTTCAGAGGATGACCTTGGGTGACTGGAAATGGACTATTGAAAAAAATGCTTATATATATCTAGAAATATAGATAGATAGATACATAGATACATAGATAGATACATAGATAGATATACATATATATATATATATATATATATATATATATATATATATATATATATATATATATATTGCTAGAAGAGATGCTTTTCAAGGCACAGTTCGTTTCCCAGCGCGCCCCCAGAAGACCACCTGAGGTTGCCATGGTACCTGGCATTGTTCCTTTGCTTAGCCTTTCTCTTTTCTGTGCTGCTTCCTCCAGATTCTTTCTGGTTTCTCCTGAGAGCACTTGAAGAAGTTTCATGCATCAATGCTTCATCTCAGGGTCTGAGTCTGGAAAACCCAAATTAAGATGGGTACACTTTATCCTTTGATGACAGATTGAAAAAAAAAAAGAGAGATGATAAAGTCACAGAGTGCTTTGCCTTTGAAGAGACAGACAATCCATCATGTTCACTAAGGGAGATCATAATTTCATTAAAATAAAAGAAAAAAATATCCATTAAGTTGCCATGAAAGGTGGTTTGAAGACAATGCCATTTTAAAGATTCTCCCAACTATTAGTAAAATGATTTCAAAACCATTGTTAGAACCCAGCAGGGATTTTAAATAATTGGATTCTTAATAAGGGTTGGGAGGTTTGTGATGACACGGTTAAGGGGTGTCAAAAGTAGGAATAATTTAGAGCATGGCAGGAACAGAGGTTAGGTCTTCATGGTGTGTTGTGGTGTGGGCTTCAGGAGCTGGAATGTACCAGAAGGCAGTGGAGTAGCTGGAACCAAGTGGAAGGTAGAATGTGCAATGATGGTGCAAGAAATCCAGAAAGAGAGCGTGGAAGTGCCCAATGAATGTTTGTCTTAAAGCCCATTTTTTGAAAAATTTAAACTATACTTGATTTCCCCCTTAAAGTATGGCTAGTTACTCTTTAATGGAAAACACATAATGATTTTGGGTGGCAGTGGTTCATTTTTTACCTCACAGCACAAGAAGTAAGATTAATTCACAGGATACCTGATGCCTTATGCATAAATAGGCAGTAACAAATCAAAATGCATTTATCGTTTTATTTAAACTTCAACAAAGCCCATAATTTGGTCAATTTGCTTATGTCTTTGCAATCTGCATTCATCAAAAGACGTCCCTCATTTTATGAAAACAATACATCCAAGCCTTACTGAGAGAGATAATCCCGATGGTGTATCCAAGTGATGAATACTAAATAAATTCAATAGGATGGTCCCTTAGAAGTATTCCTTAGGACCCCCAAACACAAAGCATCTGTGTTTCTAAAACTCCTTTCCAGCAGTAGTCGAAACACACAGCAGCCCTCTCAGAAAATGTGCACATGAAAAGGCATGAAATGAGACTGAAGCAAAATGGAAAGAAATAGAGTTAGGGAGAGTGAGATGCAGCCCTCATATCCTCTCTTTCTGCTCTCCCCATGCCAGACACCCATGAACAGATTATACTTTACTTTGTGAATAATAGCCCCTGATCCCTTTGTCCTAAAGCATTTCCCAGATAGTACAGCCACTGATTTTGGACAGACCGTACCAAATACTTTTTCCTTTTCATAAAGTTATCAAGCTTTCATTCAGAGGATTTTGGTTACTTCATTTGCACAACAGACTACAAAAGAAGTGAATGATTAAAAAATAATCAGTTTCTGTTCAACTCCTTTAGAATCAGGTTCCAGAGGCTTTTATATTTTTCAAGGTAAGGGAAATGATAATAATTCATTATCATTATCATATATCTATTACCATATGTCATCTTCATTTGACTTGTCGAGATGGATAACCACTCTTTAACTGTACATCTCTTGTAAATGGAAAATATATTGTGCTCAGAGAAGTTTGGTGGCCTACCGAGCGTTGTTAGACTCCAAATTTAGTTACTGTGTGAATTTCATTTAAGCGTAAGTAGCCATACTTTGGGAGGGAAAGATAAGTCTACTTTTAAAAATGAAACTCTAGGATAAGGTCTTTTTGGGAACTTCTACTTTATCTTTCTGTAGAACTCTGAGATAGACGGACAATCTCTGTCCAAACCTCTGAGGCTTTTTCCTTTTTTGTTGTTTCACAAGAAAGGGAGCTGGAAATTTAGAGTGGCTGCTTGCACAAAAAAAATACTGTGAACTCATTACTTTAGTCATGCAGAAAAACATTCTTACTTTCTGCATGGAATCAGTGAACTAATTTAAAATTATTAGTCTCTGAAAATTATCTCTGCGCTTTCTGCCCAGAAATGTATATCATATCAACTTCATTACATAGGCTACCTATTTGAATTTATCACCAGGTTTCCATCTAGAGTATAAAGTATACTACAGTCCTTTCTGTTTGAAGAGCAATTTCCTTCAATTTTCACTTTTTAAAAAAAAAATGCTCTGGGGCCTGTGCAAGTCAAAAGATAAAAAAGTAATCATTCTAGAGATCCACTGCATTAGTTGGAAATATTTAATGCAATTCGTATTTCTAGAGCTTTTTTGCACATTTTTTAAAAATTTCTTCATTCTCAGTCTCATAAAGTGCTAAAAAATTAAGTATCATCATGGAAAATGAGGTATCCTTAATAAGAATGTGAAGATTGATTAGTAAGAGTATCTAAGAATATTTCATTTCTCTAGTGCTGATGGTAACTTGGAAATTACAGTGCCCTGAAAACTCTCATTTTCCGTGTATGAGCACTACACACTATAGTTGGGAGAAAGCTACTAATGAGAAGATAAATCTTAAGGAGATCCATTCGAAGAACAGCCTCATTATCTACACACTTCACACTAGTTGATAGTCTCAGGCCTCCTTCAATAGTTTTCGATAATGAAATTGGAGAGAGAACACAGTTTGATGTTGAATATGAAATGTAAGAAATTAACATTAGAAAAATTAGTCCTGTCACATTTATTAGGAAGACTGCTTTGCATAATTTAATCAGAGCTGTTTGACTTGTGATATACTAAATGTGGTGAGTTTTTATTCGGAAGAGATGATAAATAAGGCTAGCAAATGATTCCAAAATGATTGTCAGAACATTGTATTTATAAAATTTCCCCCTGCAACTTGAAAAAGATTTGAGGTATCTTACAAAATAAAGTATGAGATAAGAGAGACTATATATTTAGAGACAGAGTCATAAGATAAATAGTTATAAAAAACAATCAGAGGTATTGGGAATTTCAAGGCAGTTAATGATGAAATAATTAGTAGAATTATAAACTTTTCTTGTCTTTGAATTTTTTTGGAAATGTTACATAGCTTTCAATAGGCATGGAATAAATGCATGCAAAATAATCATACTAATCTAATATAAAATTATTATTTACCAAGAAAAAAAAAACCCTGCTAGAGACAATTTCTGCTCAACATAAGGTTAAGTGAAGAGAAACTGCTACTTTACCACTTTGTGTGCTGGGAAAGTTGTTTATATTTTTTTGCCTATTTTTATTCTCTGTAATATTAGAATAATACCTAATTCATACTATTGTTATAGGAATTGATATTTGTTAAAAAGCTAAATTGCCTAACACATAGTGAGTATTGTGTAAATGTTTATTAAATATATAATATGCCAGAAATTCCCTAAGCAGAACCCTGAATGAAAGCAAGAGATCTTTTCTTTCTTTTTTTTTTTTAAAGATTTTATTGGGGAATTGGGGGAGGGGAGCAGCGTTGAGGAATCAGGGAAGGAGAACAGACAAGTTGCTGTCCTTTTGTTCTTCAGTCCAGTTGTGGAGGACGTTGCTTCACTGGCCCATGTTGGTATTGTGATCATTGTGCTCTTCCCGGGTGAGGCAGATCGGTCGCCAGCCATTGGACGGCCACTCACACTGGCTGCTGGCTACACACAGTAGCTCACAGCAGCCCCACTGCAGCAGGGGGACTGCAGCCTATGCCATCGCCTGCGACTCACGGCAGCCCAGCTCCAGGTAGAGCTGTTGTTCACCATCTTAGCTGTAGAGGGCACAGTGTCACTGGCCCTCATGTGGAATCCGAACCGGTGGCCCTGCTGCTCAGAGCTCATGCTCCCAAGCCAACTCTTAACCAACTGAGCCACTCTGCTGGCCCAGGAAGAGATCTGTGATAAGTCCCTTGGATGAGGTGAGGAGGTAACAAATGGTCATACTTATAAATAAAATAAGAAGGCTGCTAAATCTGCCTTTTAAGTAGGGGAGGTCCCCTCAATTGCATGGCTTCTATTTTGCATGTAAGAAATATTTAAAAACAAGAAGACTCAGTTTTTAAACAAAAACTTGTACACACATGGTTACAACAGTATTAGTCATAATAGCTGAAAGGTAGAGACCATCCAGATGTCAATTAGTGGGCAAATGGATAAACAAATGTGGTATATCCATTCAATGGAAAATTATTCACCCATAAAAAGGAATAAAGTACTTATGCATGCTATAACTTGAATAAAACTTGAAAAACAGTCACAGAATTCCACATATTACAATGATTCAATTCATTGGAAAGTACGGAATGAGGAAATCTATAGAGACAGGAAGTAGATTACAGGGGGGGAGCACAAGGTAGTGATAACTAAGTGTACGGGGCTTCTTTACAGGTGATGAAAATATCCTAAAGTGGACTGTGGTGTTAGTTGCACATATCTGTGAATACACCAAAAGCCACTGAATTGTACACTTCTAGTCTGTAAATTGTATAACATGTGAATTATATTTCAATGAAGTCATTTGAACATAAATAGAGGCAAAATGAAAACATTTTCTGAAAAACAAAAACACAAAATGCAAGAGAACTCAAATTATTAGTTTATTGTGTTTGTTCAAATTTCTGAAACTCTGAATGTAGTCTAGATTCTAAATGCAGAAACAGAAAACTACGTGCACAAAACATTTAGTATCTTGCCTTGTAACAGCCCAACGTGGGTTTGGTTCATCAGCCTAGCGATACTCACGCCCAGTTTTAGAAGGGAGATGAGCTACTCAGACAATCCACGTAGGCACAAGGTCTGCTTTTACTCCTCTGCTCTCAGGTAACTGAAAATTCCTGCCCTTGCTTACCGTGGGGAATGGGTAAGGAGTGTGGTCTGACAGCAGTTACACACCAAGCAGCAGACCCGACCAGTCATTTAAATCTTTAAAAGAGTGAATGAAGCCAACCCTAGGAATACCAATCAAAGCTCTATCTCTGAACTCAGAGACGGAACATACCAAAATGTAAACATGTGCATGTGACACTTGCACTATCGTACAGTCTATTCCCAGGGCTTGGAGCTGCCCCTCTTCTCCCATGTCCACGCATGCTCACCAACTTGCCCATGTACTTGGCCGACTCCCAACCTCCTGTCCTCTGCCGGCCGTGTTTGGGTCCTCCCATGATACCCTGTCCATAGTGCTTTGTCTCGTTGTCTACTTACTTCTGCATTTCCTCATTAAATCCTCAGCCTCTTTGAAGGACAGAATGAATCCTCTCATTTATTTACCTCAGCACCCAGCTGAGTTTATTGAAGATAACAAGGAGTACATAAATATTTAATGAATGGAATCCAAAGTTAGTATATCTTCTTGTCTGACTTAAAGAAGAAAATGTCTTTATGCATTCTCTTCTAGGAACTGATGGTTTTTCAGTTGGGATGGATGTACACCTCTGAGAGGTAGGAAACAGTCGAGATAAGCCAAGGCACCAAAGGTGATGAGTAAAAAGGAGCTGGTAAAAAAAACAGATGAAATCAAACCGTGGAAAAATAAAGAACTGAAAAATGAGAACAATCCACTGTATTTATTCCACTTTCCCTTCACAGTGACCTTTCTAAAATATAGATCATAAAACAATCTTGCACCAAAACCTTTCAGTCTTCATCACCCATATGGCAAAAACTCTTTACACTTTCATCCTCTGCCACTTCTCATCAACCAGGAAACTTCAACGAGAAACTGATTGCATCCCTGAATTCTGCTATTTCATAGTCCCTTGTTGTTAAGTGCCACTGAGTTGGCTCTGACTGCTGGTGACCCTGGGAATGAGTGACTTCCACAGTGTCCTGTCCTCACAGCCCTGCTCAGCTCCTGCAGACTCAGCCTGTGGCTTCTTTTATGAAGTCAGTCCTTCTCATAGTTGGTCTTCCTCTTTTCTGCTGCCTTCTATTCTCCCCTATATTATTGTCTTTTCCAAAGAGCCCTGCTTTTTATGAGTGCCTAAGCAGGACAGCTTCCATTTTGTCACAGTCCTTGCCCTTCTGCAAATACCTTTTCTTCTTTGTCCCTGGAAAAATTTATTTTTATTTCAAATTCCAACTCAGAATTAACTTTCCAGAAAACTTTCCTGAACCACCTCCTTTCCAGAAAAAAAATAGAGTTAAGCACGGTTCTTTTGTTTATGATGAATAGTTTGTCTGTCCCTATCTTTGCCTTTATCACATTGAATTTTAATTAAAGCCAGTCTTCCTGATTCAGCACAGAGGTCAGCATGATCAGGAATTATGTTGTTCTTCTTTTACCGCAGTATCTTGTAAATAATAGGCACTCTATAAATGTTGGTTTTTTTATCGATTGAATGAACAAATAAATACTTTGACACTTGATTTTTAAAAAATATTTCTTATGCATTAGGTCATATATCCCTGATATCCATACTGAATTTGACATATTAAGTATCAAATTCTTTTAAGAACCAAGAAAACGGAGAATCTGAAGAGTGTAAAGACACCAGGAGTAGAGGTGCAGTTTTTCTGATTTTTGGATTAGTGCCCCATGTTGATAGGGCTTTCAAATTTGAAGCAAAAGTATTTGGTGGACCTGGAAGCTATAGAATGAAAGTAATAAAAAAGAGAAAAAAGTGAAAATAGCTTGAGGAAAGACACAATGTTGCTATCTGGATTGCAATATTTTATTGTTCACTGGGAAAGCAATCTTCTATAAAAACTTCATTGGAAAGTCACATTTCCTCCAATCACTATTAAACTCATTTCCATCAAATGGAACTACTTATTACAAATGGATTTATGTTGCTTTGGGGACATTTACTTCCTAGGTCAATTTTTATTTAGGAATTGTAGTTTCTTTATTAAGTTAATATCGATTTGTCATTAATAAGATCAGTAGTCTCATGTCGCTAGGTATCTATATACATCCTGCAGAATAAATGACAACTTATATACCTAAAGAACTAATTTCAAGCAGTTGAAGATTGATGCTGTATTATGTAAAGTAAAAGGAACCTTAAAAGTCACAGTTACCAGGCTTTTTATTTTTTAAGTTAAGAAAACCAAACACTCTGCAAGGTGAAAAATGTGTTTAAAGTGACTGACTAGGTTGTAACAAATCTGGGCATTGGTGCTTGGTCCTCTGACCTGAATACAGGCTTTTGTTTCATTCCTTGTCTGTACATTATTTTTATGCAAATTGATCAACAGATTCTTGGCATCAGTTTTGTTCTCATATATCCACAGCTATCTCTACTATGAAAAAATTCCTGATTTTTAAAAACAGGTTCTCATTTTAATCTTGTTATAGTAAAAAGGCCCACGTATTTCCTATCATCTTTTCTTTAAGTAGTACACAAGAACCACCACATACGACTATGGGTAGAGATAGTGTTGTTAAATACAAGTGTGTGTTTTAAAATATCTTCCAACATCAACTTGGAAAGCATTGTCTTGGTTCTTGAAAAGCAGCTTTCGGCAAAGAAGCAGACAGTGTCAATTTAGTTGCATAGCCTTGTAATTCCTGCTGACAGTTACTTTCTTTGTGTTGGCCACGTTTTTGGTTAGTTCTGGATACTGTTATTTCCTCCATGCACTTGTTGGCCTCCAAGGCTAGATTAATTTTTTTTTTCTAATTCTACAGAAGTTATGAACATAGACTCTGGGAACAAATGCACAGGTTAAAGTCCTGCCTCTTATACGAACGAGCTGTGAAAAATTAGGAAAAAAAATCACTGAACTTTCCTGAGTTTCCCATCTGATAAATGTAGACAATATTAATACCTACCTCATGAGATGGTTGTGTGCATTACATGAATTATTTCATTTTTTAAAAAACTTGCAGATTGTGTAGTATTTATTAACTGTTTAATAAATGTTAGCTATTAATGTCATTATTACACAAATATCTATGAATATGCAAAATGACAAATGTGACTTCTCCCTAACAAAACCACAGAATGTGACAATATAATTTTTCTTAAATCCCTTGCAAGTCTACATTTAAAAATAAATAACAGTGAAAACACTCTTCAATCAAAATCACTGCTAAATACTGCCTCTAACAAATGATTATCACAAATCTCATGAAGGTGAAATTATTTTAAAAGTCTCCCTAAATTAGTTTTAAAATGAGAATGCCATAATTGATAATATTCATAAAGGTGACAAACAGTTTCATTTTAACTAGAAAATTTGACACATCATTATTCCACAGTAATGCAGTCAAATCACTTTCCTTTGTAGGGGAAATATACAGGCTAACGGAGCAATAAATTAATTTATTTTTATTTTTATTATTATTTTTTTAACGCAAGTAGTTCAGAAGCTTTAACTTGCATGGCAAAATATGTATGATTTTGATTCCAAGTATGATTCAGAGTAGTGACTCAGAGGAGCCTGAAGATAATTTTTACATTTTGTACCAAGTAAAAGAAATGCTGTTCTTTGCAAGGATCTCTACTAATGTATTATACCTGCAACTTGAAAGCATAGTCAGATCAACTATCCCCCACTTATTCAGTACTGTATTCCCACTTGAATGTTTAATACGAAACCTTCTCATCTGTACATGGAGGCCCACTGTGCAGGGCTGGGGAGAAGTTTGGCAGAGTTCAGTGGTGAGGGATCACTGCGAGGCACTATCTCCTGTAGCTCTTGGTGTTTGGGAAATTGAGGAGGGGAGGCTCCTGGTGTTTTCAGCACCTCTTCTCTGATGCCAATGCAAGAAAAGAGGAACTGCTTCTTCTAACGAGGGAAGCGTAGACTATTGGCTGGGACCCAAGGGGTAGGAAGGCCGGCTAGAGTCTCTGGAGCATTTTCCTTTAAATGTTGACTGTTGCCCTGGATATCTGCAGCGTTACATGCCTTTCTCTGGGCAAGCAAATCCTTTGTCTTTTGCCTTGAATTCTCTGCAGACTGGGCAATGGGACAAGACGGAATATGACTCATTTCAATCTTGGCACTAAAGATGCCACTTTTCTATCACTCAGATGCTTCTTCTCCTTCTCTCCCTCTCCCTCTCCCTCTCCCTCTCTTCCTCCTCCTCCTCCTCTTCCTTCTTTTATTTCCATTAATATCTTCTCCAAGTGGCTTGGAACATAGTCATTTAATCATTAGTGCTGAATATTGTGGACTAGCGACAGGTTAAGATGCAATTTTTTAAAAATTTATCTTTGCTAGATCAATTCATTAAATGTCCATTAAAACAACTTGAACATTTTGATAGTTAGCCTTACACCTTATAAAGGGAAAATCTGCTAAATTTCAACCTAAACTTATTGGAGTCTTTTGCTATCCAAACAAATAATAGTGACATTTAGGATAGAGATATCATTCACTGTTATATTCTAGTCACGTCATATTGTTAATGATACCAGACCAAAGAGAATTTCATTTCCAACCATCTTCTCCTGGTGCTATTTTCTTTTAGTCATTAGACAATTTGTCAAACTAAAGAGCAGTAAAGCTATAACCTTCAATAATAGACCTCAGTCAGACGTGTGATATTTTCTGGACTGAGCCAGGTTATTTCCTAGTGTTATAAACACTTTGTTGATCCATTGCTAAGCTCGGTATAAACAGGCAAACATAAGCCAGAGGCTAATTGGAGGGCTAAGAGATTCATCATTGAACTGGCCAAATAAACACTTAGCTAATAAAAAAAAAGCACTGTGGAAACGGAGATGACTGGCAGGGCTTTGAGGAATTTATACAAGGGGGGGCGATTTTCAATGGATGATGTTAAGTGGTTGGATGCCACATAGACCCTTCTGTGACATTCCTTGTGGGAGAATTCCAGTGTAGAAATTCTACTTCATTTGTTCCCTTGGCTGTCAGCTTCAGTCCCACCCTTGCATGCTCTCCTCTGTATCTCAGGGACTCCAAGAGGGACTGCAGGCTCCAGGGGCACTGGTGCCGGCTTCTGAAGAGCAGAAAGAAGCAGGAGTGCAAACTTCTGCTCCATTGTTGCAGTGCAGCTCAGTGGGAGCAGGTAGATGCCGGAGAGAAACTCTGCAGGCTGGTCACAGAGGCATGAGAGAGTGAGCAGAAAGGTTGGAGGACACTTTAGAATTGCAATGCCAGCAATTCTGTCCCATTCTCGTGTCTAAATGCTGGTGATATGACTGAGCCCAAAGTCTAGGAGTGAGGAAAACCGCTGTGGTCCTGTAATGGGAGAAACTGCAAAGTTACATGGCAAAGGCCATCAAGGATGGGGGCCAAAGATGCAACCTGCCACACGTTCTCTGTGTGTTCCTAATTAGACACTCTGCAGGCAAATGACAAAAATCTCTCACAATTGGCTGGCTTGAGGGGCATAGAGTGCTATCATTTTTTTCTGTTTTTTTTTTTTTTTTTTTTTAGGGAAGAAGGATTTGGAAAGAGGGTGAAAATTCTGAAAGGGGAAATGGTACCCTAAGAAAGGAGCTTTAAGTTTAGTCATGGAACAGCAGATAAACCCTGTGAAACCTAATTTGTTGCGCAAACGCAGTATTATTTTTGCTGCTCAATATAACACAGTGTTAAGAAGAACTGATTTCTGGGCTGGCCGAGTAGCTCAGTTGGTTGAGTTAGCTTAAGAGCATGAGCTCTGAGCAACGGGGCCGCTGGTTCGATTTCCACAAGCGCCAGAGATGCTCAGCCCCAACTGAGCTGCGGCTGAGCTGCCAACACGTGGCAGGATGGCTCAGCTGGTGAGAGCACGTGCTCCTAACAACAAGACTGCCTGTTCGATGGTGGGCTACACCTGCCAGCAACTAAGACTGAACTCGGCACATTGAGCTCAGCTGCCATCCGGATGACTCAGTGAATAGAGCATGCGCTCTTAACAACAAGGCTGCCGGTTGGACTCCCACATAGGATAGTGGCTATGCCCACCCGCAACTAAGATTGTAACTCAGCACCTTGAGCTTAGAGGCCATGAGCTGCCAATGGGCAGTCAGATGGTGACTGGCGCCCTCCACAATTAAGATTGAAGAACAACAACTTGGCTGGTCCCCTTCCCCAATTCCCTAACTCTGTTCCTCTTCCCCAATTAAAAGAAAAAAGAAAAGAAAAACTGACTTCTGTAGATATCATACTTATGGAAAATAGTGATATGTATCAAACATTGTTTTCACTTATAGGTATGGTGACATTGAAACTACTTGTATCAGGATATGAAAACATTTTCAATCACTTTGTTTTGAATACTGTGATTCATTTCTGCTTTTATTTCCTAAAAAGGCAATATAAAATCACAGAGATTGTATCCACGCTTTTATTGCATTAAAAACGGACCATCATCTTGAGAAAATGCTTACATAAAAAAATACAGGGCACACTCAAAAGACTCTAGGTGGTGAAAAAAATTTAAATTTCTCCAAAAAAGGGCATAAGAGAGCTATGAAAACCTTTAAAGAGACAGAATTTTATCTTAAGCCAAAAGCATATTATAAAAAATATACTTAGTTTTAGGATTTCATTATTTTGCCTCTTCTATTCAGTAAAGTTTGTGACTGTATTTCTGCTTTGTGATATTTTAACTATTCAAGAAATTACACAGAGAGTCTTATAAATCTAGAATATTATGCCAAGTGGGTTTACAAGGAGATTGGGGACAACTGCAAGGGTAAAGAAATGCAAAATCTAGAAAATATTTTTCTCATTTCATTAATTAAAGTCTCTACTTGTAAGCTGAAAAGTACTAGACACATGAATACAGCTCAAATGGAATGGCAGTGAAGAAGGTGGGAACAAATCAGTTGATGGTCAATATTTCCACAGCCACTTAAAATGAAAAATGCAAATTTGTAACCATTTATTCAAGGTGTCCAAAGAATTTAAATACTGACAAATGATTTCCTGTCAAAAACTATCTGATTACCATCTGCCATGGTTAAATGACCTTCCCATCATAAAGTGAGCATTTGAGATTAAAGCACTGCTTACAGAAAGCACAAAGAGGCACGTATGTTTATTAAACCAGAAAGGCTCTGGCTTGGCATCTTCCAGTCTTTGTGTTACAATGCATTTCTCTGCCATGATGAGTTTTAGGGACAGTAGAAGTCCTAAAATTTAGAAATTATTTTCAGGTTTTTTTTTTCTTTTTAAGAGGAGATTTTTGCTTCCTGCCATGATGGAGTAACAGGGATTGGATTACCTTCCTGCTATAAAAAAAAAAAAGAAAAAGAAAAGAAAATTGGGCAAAACATGAAATAATAGTTGTAGACATTCAAAAACAGGTATTGCAGGACTCTGATCCTTGATAGAAGAGAAAAAAAAAACCCAAAAAACTAGGTGATCTTTATGATAGTCCCTGGCTTTATTCCTGGAAGCACACTGTGGAGAGAGGGGCAGGGAAGGTGGTCCCCAGCAGAGTAGGACAGTTTAGAATCCAGGAGACATACATTTACAAGATTTGCACAGGGTCTTTGATGAGCTTTGAATCTTTACCGAATACAGAAGTGTGTGTATCCGGGTCCACACTCAGTGAATTTAGGTAAAGAGTGAGTCATGAGTTTTTGCTGCATACGAAGTTGTACATGCATGGGTTGAAACCCAACAAAGTCTGGGAAGAAGAGCTACCTGGGAGCTGTGAGTTGACTAGATCTCAGAGTTGACTTGATTTTGAGTTCTGACTAGACACAGTGGAGAGTCCCATCAGTCATGCAGTGAATTCAGTAAAGATGGCAGAATGACAAGCTGTCATGCTGGGGTTAAATCACCCCTAAAGAGGACTCACATCCCCTTCAACGAAGGTGATTATGTTCCCTGAAATAGTCAAGCTGAACCACAAGTCATTTAACCAACTATCAAAATAAAGCATCCTATTACACATTTAAAAGGAAAGCAATAAGTCAGACAGAAAAAGTCAAGAACCATTTAATTTCCACTCACACATGGGATATAAAATTGAAAGCAACAAATGAAATAGACAAACAAAAACTCATAGACGTAGACAACAGTTTAGTGGCTACCAAAGGGAAAGGGGGTGGAAGGGAGGTAGAAAATGGTAAAGGGGGTCAAATATGTGGTTCTGGAAGGGAATTTGACTTTGAGTGGTGAACATATAATGCAATAGATAGATGACATATTATAGAAATGTACACTTGAAATCTATTTAATTTTATTAAGCAATGTCACCCCAATAAATTTAACAAAAATGAAGCAAAATCTAGACATTCAATAATGCAAAACAAAAATATTTATTATTACCAAAATTTACTAGGTATAAAATGACAAAGGAAAACTAATAACCCACAATCATGAGAAAAATAAGTCAAGGTGAAAAAAATTGCTTCACACAGAAATCAAACTAAAAAATCCCAAGAAGGAAAGCCAGGACCTGTTCCAGGTAAGACAGCACAACTTGAGTGAAGATGGAGCCCCAGAATTCTGCAAATTTCTGGGGAGACTCTCATGCCATTGTCTATCCATTCCCCGCCACGCAGCTCCCCCACCTTAAACAGCTTCAGTTCCACAACCTGCCTCCATGATCATGAGCACTAATCCACTGTTCTGTTTGTTGCTGTTTATATTAGTAATCAAGAAGCCTTCGACTTCCAGGTCTTCACAAACAAGTATATGTCATTCCCAAATGAGTGTGTACATCTCTCACAGGGCTCACCACTCACCAAACCATGCACTTTGCCTTCTGAAACTCATAATAATACAATTCCCTCTGCCTTCATGTTCTTCTCTGGATTTGAAAAAAATCTCACCCTAAATAAAGCCTAACTTACTCCTCATAACAATGCTGATCCCCAGGCAATTGTGCCTATTTATTTAGGGCTGGTGTCTTTGGGAAGGATATATTTATTTTTATTAGAATTTCCAGGATCTAGTAAGCTTGTGTGTGCATGAAAGAGGATTGTATGTCATGGCCTTTTCTGTATGTGCAGGTTAACATTAATGTTTATTTCTTAATTTTATTAACCAAGGCTACCCCAATAAATTTAACATAAAATAATAACACAAATTATTAATAGCACAAATTATTAATTGACTAATAGTATACTCTTCTATAAGAGTACCTTGAAGTATTAATTCCTGGGGTCTGCTTCCCCCTTTAAGATTGCAAAAGGCGTGAACATGTGAAAGCCAATAATATGTATCCATTTCTAAACTGTCTTCTATAAAACTTTTTGAGAAAACCGAAGGCCCCCACCTCCATCCCACTGTCTACCTTTATTTCTCTTTAGCATGAACAATGCAGTACACCCACCAGTTTAGTTATGGTCTCAGGGAATGAAGTAATCTTAAAGATAAGTCAGCTCCTGGCACTTTTTTGCTTTGGAGATCAATAACTGTTTGGCCTGGCATGGGTCTGATGAATTAGATTCACCCTAAAATGGTTTAGCCAGTGAATGACTCCTCAAAACCATCTGTGTGATTTAATCATATAATCTCTGGGATCAATTCTGAGGAAATTACCTTATTATCATAATTACTGTGTTTGGATAAAGAACTACTTTTGGGCTAGAAGAAAGGTTAAGATAAACAGAAGCTGGGTGTGATTTCTTTTATAATCCCCTAAAACAACAGGTGTAATTTAACTATACTAGGCATATCAGGGGTAAAATTCCAAATTGACATGCTCTATACTAAGAATTATAGAAACAGCTCTGTTTAGCCAATTATGCTAGTTTCCCTGTTTACAAAAGATGTTTTTTCTTCAAAGCAGCACCCACTGGAAGACAATCTTCTGATCTAACTATTTACCTGTGTCTAAGAGAGATTTTTGACAGAATAATTTCTTCCCTTGAAAATCAATCACTTTCTACTAGCGTTAATATCTAGCACAATAAATTACAGTTTTGTCTATAAGCCAGGAAAATTAATTTGGTTTTAATTACATGTTGATAAATTAATTTTGCTAAAATTAATTTAAATAAATATACTAATGAAGGTGTGATTTCAATTGCTCTGTATTTAACTGGATATTAATACTGGTTCCACTGCTTATGGACTAATATCTTGGGTGGTATATTAATCTCTTTGTGCTCCTGTTTTTCTCACATCTAAAATGGGATTACAGGAAGGGTGTTTTAAAAATTAGCCTATGTTTGCTGTCTTCTTTTATGTACCTTTTTTTCTGTTTTCAACCAAATTACCTTATCTTTTTTCATTCTCACTCAACCAAATGTGATCCCATGATATTTAACTGGATCTCTTAATGGACAAAGGCAAAGATTTCCTCTCAGACTTCGTTCTCTTGAGATGTCTTTACCATTTGGCATTTTGATCTTCCTTTAATCAATAAATTATTTTCCTTTGGCTTCTTGGATAATATTGTCTCCTATTTCTCTTCTGATTCCATGAAAACTGTTTTCCTTTTTAAATGCAATTATTCTCAAATTTATTTTTTTTGGTTACTTTAAAAAAAATCTCATATAACACACTTGTTTTGAGCAATAACTCCAGATATTACCTAATTAGTGGTGACCCTAAATTTTTACCTCCAGTCTTAATTTCCCCCTCAATTAATCCAGATATTCTACAGACTTTAGAGTAATCATAGCTCCAAAATCCCAGACTACTTTTATGTTTATTTTTGTTTTTTAATTTTTTTACTTTTGAATTACATTTGACGTACAGTATTATATTAGTTTCAGGTGAACAACATAGGGGTTAGACATTTATATACCTTACGAAGTGATCACCGCAATATATCCAGCTTATTGGTACCATACATAGTTATTACAATATTATTGACTGTATTCCCTCTACTGTGCTTTATTTACTTCCCCATGACTGTTTGTAACTGCCAGTTTGTACTTAATCCCTTCACCTTTTTCTTTTATTATTAGTTTTTAAATTTTCAATGATAGTTGACATTCAATGTTATTTATTTATATTTTTTAAAGATTTTATTGGGGAATTGGGGGAGGGGGACAGCATTGGGGAATCCGGGAAGGGGAACAGACAAGTTGCTGTCCTTTTGTTCTTCAGCCTAGTTGTGGAGGACGTTGCTTCACTGGCCCAAGTTGGCACCATCATTGCGCTCTTCCTGGGAGAGGCAGTCGCTTGCCTGCCATTGGATGGCCGCCCATGGCAGCTTTTCGCAGCTCACACCGGCTACCAGCCGCTCACGCTGGCTGCTGGCCACACATGATAGCTTATGGTAACCCACTGCAGCAGGGGCTGCAGTCTATGCCATCTCCCACAACTCATGGCAGCCCAGCTCCAGGTCGAGCTGTTGTGCACAATCTTAGCTGTAGAGGGCAGTGTCACCGGCCCTCATATGTAGGATCCGAACCGGGGCCCTGTTGCTCAGAGCTGGCGTCCCAATCCAGCTCTTAACCAGCATGCCACTCGGCTGGCCCCTCATGTTATTTTACTGGGGGACCCTTCATAAATTACATAAATGTCTATCCGCTATGCTGTACTCCTGAATCTAGACTACTTTTTATCCCCTATGTCACAAAGTACTCTAAGCTGAAAGTTATTTTCTAATCACCACCACCACCATAATTATCACTGTAACAAATGTAATATGAACCTTTCATTGAGTACTCACTATGATCCAAGGATCATTAAATACTTTGGAAGCATTATCTCATTTAATATTCACAACCACTTTTATTTTTTTTTCTACAAAATATGAAAAGGTATAAGTGAGGTTAAGTCAATTGCCTATGGTCTCATAGTTGTTAAGTGGCCAAGCTGAAATTGTAACCTGACTTTATCTGATACTCAAGCCTATGATTGTAATTGTCACACTCTACTGCTTCTGTCACTGGTCTTCATCATTTCCACTTGCTGCTTCAGGACAACTATTTTATGTGCCTTAAACCTGTCTTATTCTGTTGCTGTTGCTTTACTTAAGATTTAATTACTTATTATCATTTCTACACCAGTGAATTTGAAACTCATTTTACTTCAAATCCAATTTAAATTAAAGGGGAAAGGGTGTCAAACATATGGCGATGGAAGGAAAATTGACTTTGGGTGTTGAGCATACAATGCAATATATAGATAATGTATTATAAAATTGTACAGTTGAAACCTATATAATTTTACTAACCAATGTCACCTCAATAAATTTAATAAAAAAATGAAATTATTTTTGTCTTCCTTGGTTTTCAGGGAGATTTATATTGTATATATATTTAACATCAGTTTTATTTTATGTATGTAATACATGTGGCCCATTATTTTAGAACTAAGAAGTGATAATACAATTTGTGAAAAGTGACAAATACACTCAATCCTTATTTGCCACTATCACACCAATGGTAAAAATATAGCATACACATTTTTAAAAGTTAATTTGATCCTATTAGACTAGTGAGTCAGATAAAAATATTTAAAACCATTTGGGATTCAAACATTTGCACATGTAGTGAGGGAAAATATGAAAAGTATTACCCAGAGTAAACTCTTTAACTTTTTATATTGTTACATTGCAATTATATAAAAAAGTAAGAAGAAAGAATGGTTACTTTTAGTCTTGTCCTCCAAAAGTAGTGCCGTTTTGTTGTTTCCTGACTCATGTACTTATGACATCTTTGCTCTTCAAATGCTCTGGACCTGAAAGTTGCTCTTTTCTATGAATTTCTTTCAATAATAGATGCTGCCTAAAATGTAGAGTTGAGAGGACAGAGGGATAACTATACTTTTTAGTATTGAGCTACATTTTTATATTTCATATACGTTTTATCTTGAGTGAGTTTTCTTTGCTTTGTTTAAACTGTTTTGCATTCTTACTTTTTTATTCAAATTTCAACTTCGGTACATGATGGAGCTACAATCACTAAACTTAACCTACCAACGTAAACAGAAAACTAAAAAAATGTATGTTAAATAACTGTTATCAGACATTGGATGAGGATAGTACATGCCTGTGACCCTTGAGAGAAGTGAAATCAATGGGGGTAGTCAAATAATTGTCCCAGGTTTTCATCTGGAAGTGATATCTGAACCATGGTTGTAGAGAGATGGAAGCCAAACAGAGCCCATGGCTTCTCTGAGTAACACCATAAGAACATTTTGATTCAAAAGGAGATTTTTTTTTTCCCATCAAAGTAACTATGTTCCATTTTTTCATCAAAGTGCCCATGTTCCTTTAGAAAATCTGTATTTCACCAGGCTTGATATAAAATAAAGTTGATGGACTTTTCAATGTTCAAATCTATTTTTACTATAAAAACCCAAGGAGAGCTCATTCATTTTGATTCCAAGTTGCAATTGTTCTTCAAATGGGATTGCATAATGGCTACCATCCCCCTATATATATGTAGAGCTGGCCTAGATTAGAGAGGCAGCTTTGAGGGACAGAGGTTTGCATGAACACCCCAGCAGCTGCACCCTCTGTTACACTTGAGCCAGGTTGGACAATTCCACTACCTCCTGTACCCCAAAAACCAAATGCAACAACAGATATCACCCACATGGAAGCAATTAGAGGATAGATTTTTTTTCCATTTAGAGCTAATTCCTTGTACCTACCGCATATAAGCTATGAAATACCTATTTTTTCCCAGCATATAGATGTAGCCATACTCTATAGAAACAGTGCTGAAATTGTCCACTTTAAAGATTTCAAAATTGCCCCATAGAATGCAACCTAGTATTTTTTAAAACTACATTGTTATGTATTACTGATACTTAGTGATACTGATAATCAGAAAGAAAAATCCTTTTACTCTTAGTGATATATCTTTTTTTGAGATGTCAATTAATCACATGAAAAAACACACGCTTAATTGAATGAGTCACATGTTATTAATAGACAACTTATCTTTCCCATTTTAAGTAGTGCTTTTTAAACTATCTCATAAATCATGTTTATAGTAACTAGTATTTGTTGAGGGCTGAATTAGTGTCAAATATTGTTCTAAATACTTTATATGAATCAAACTATTAAACCTTACACCAACCCTAGTTTGCTGATAGGAAAACTGAGGCACAGAGTGGTTATCTGATTTCCTCACAAAGCCAACATTTAAGACCAGGCAGTCTAGCGCCAAAGCCCAAGTGCTATTATCTAGTCCACAAACATTTTTTAATACAGAAACAACCAAGAAACACGAATATATGTTTTTATTATTTTTTTATGTTTCTAATGTTCATTACTAATGCCTTTTTTTTGTATTTAGCATTATTGTTGATGTGATTTAAAGGAAAGATTGAGTGACATGCAATATGAACAGGGCTGAAATCATACCTTACAATAAACTACCCACATTAATAACGGAAGCTCCTTATACTGTCAACTTAATGACAATGACAAAACGTGCGCCAATTTATGTGCATGTTGAGTCTAAAATCCTATAGCCTCCATGTAATAGGTGCTGTTGACTCTTATTCCAGCAAAAACAGTGGAGAACAGACCAAGTGACCCTATGTGCAGTTGCATTTATTTAAAATTGACACTTTTGCAATATCATGGTCACTGCTGCATCATATGATACTTTTCCTCTTAGTTACGTGAGGATTATTAATTTTTCCCCAGGGGAAGGTATTTCATGAAATGTGCATGTTACCATAAAAAAATGCATTGAAATTTAAGCATTTGGTCTTTTGTATGTATTGAGCAATGGGCCTCCAAAAATGACTTAGAGCTCCTAGTCTATTTACTAATTTTGTTGTAAAATATAAGTTAGAAATACTAGTTACTGTGGTTGGCTTTTTCAGACAAAGATGGGCAAAACGAGCAAAGAAACTAGGAATTCAAACATGTTAATACAGCATGACTTACTAATTTATTATATTTAAATGATTTATGTCGTTTTTTTTCTTTTTTCTACCTTTTTCCATTGGTCAGTTTATTTTTCCTACTTCATAGAAAAATGTTTTTTTGTTGTTTTTTGTTTATGTTTTTTTGAGACCTACTTATTTTACTTTAAATTTGATGGGTATAATTGCTTAGAATTCTCCCATACTCTAATTCTTAATTAAATTTTAGTGTTAAGGAGAAGACAATAGTACAGATGGTCTATACACACTATTTCATTCTTTAAGTGCCTCCTTTAGTTTCCACTTTTCCACAGCCTCTCTGTATACTATTACACTATCTCCCTTGTAGTGTGCAGCCTTATTAGTATCCATCATAATCACCTGGAGGAATCGTCAAGATGAATTGCCTCTCACTTCCTAATTTGCTTCATAAAATTCCTGCTGCCTTCTCAGTATTTTTGAAAAGAATATAAAGTTGTAGAAAGATTGTTTTTCTTTTGTGAAATCTCATTATATCTGAAGTACTGGGAACTTAAAAATTTCTCAAGAGGTTTGGATTTCAAAGTACATGAGAAATACCTTTGGCTCATGGCTTTGATTATAAGCTGTCTCATGGCATATCATTCTTAGGTTGTCTGAATGACTTCAAAGTGATAGGAGGCATTTTACATCAAATACCAGATGAAGGAATAAAATAGTGATTGTTGAAAGATGAAGTATGTATCAAAAGCAGTTTTCTAAGGAAAGGTACTGATTTGATTCTTATTGTAGAACTGAGATTCTCTTGATTCACTTGATATTTTTCTTATGAACTTTTTGCAACATAACTTATGAAGGCCTTCAAAAAGTTTTTCAGAGTAGTATTCAGCATAATGCAATAAACTTTTCTTTTTTCAAATGTTATAGTACTATCAGGAGAGACACTATAAGACACCAGGTTAAGTTTAAAATGGTACGAATTTGAATTAGGATATTATATCTTTATAAAATCCAGTTAGCATACTTGTCCTAAGTTGCAGAACTCAAATTGAGATTTTTTAAAGATTTTAATAAATTCAGGGTGAGTGCACACAATGTAATTTATGAGTAAACTATTGCTAGTAGAGAGAAAATGATCAAAAGGGTCATAAAATGTAACAAAAAAGTTATCAACATCCTCAAAAGAGTGGCACCAACCATTACAGACTTGTGACAGCATTTTATGCAATTTAATGTAATACATCATCTGATCGTGACGTTTTCTTCAATGGCCTTATGAAAGCACAGCCTTCAATGGTGTGCCATTGGCATTTCTTTTTTTTCTTTTTAATTAAAGTTTATTGGGGTGACGATGGTTAGTAAAGTTACATAGGTTTCAAGTGTACAATTCTGTAATACAACATCTATATATTACATTGTGTGCTCACCAACCAGAGTCAGTTCTTCTTCCATCACCATATATTTGATCCCTTTTACCCTCATCTACCACCCCCCTCCCCCTTTACCCTCTGGTAACCATTAAACTATTGCCTATGTCTATGAGTTTTTGTTTCTTTATTTGTTTGTCTTTAAGGTTTATATCCCACTTATCAGTGAAATCGTATGGCTCTTGACTTTTTTTGTCTGACTTATTTCATTTAGCGTAATCTCAAGATCCGTCCCATGTTGTCCCAAATGACACTATTTCATCTTTTCTTATGGCAGAATAGTATTCCATTGTGTATATATACCACACCTTCTTTACCCAATCATCTATCACAGGACACTTTGATTGTTTCCATATTATGGCCACCATAAATAAAGCTGCAATGAACATCAGAGCACATTAGCTTTACAGATAAATGTTTTCAGAGTTTTTGGGTAAATACTCAGGAGAGGAATTGCTGGTCATATGGTAATTCTATTCTTAATTTTTTGAGGAACCTCCACATTGCCTTCCATTATTATTTCTTGATTCTTATCTGAGTGGCTGTGTTAGCCTTATTTTTTACCCAGTTGAATCCACAGCAATGAAGACAGTGGCAGTTGCAGGACTCTTATCATAGGACACTGGTAGAGAATCAGTAAATTGAGACAGTGATTAAGCAAAAACTGTACTTCGTGGGCAATTATGAGCTTTATCTGTTTTAACAATTTTAATTGTTCTAGCTTTTAAGAATTATAAGATGTAGATGAATTAAGAAACCAAAATTAAGAAATTACAAGTAGAAAAATTCCAAAAAATTAAACATATAAATCGACTCAAAGTGATCACTGGTAACATTTTAAAATACTTTTTTCCAGTCTTTAGTCTTCTACTCTTGTTTAAAAACAAACAAAATAAAACAAAACATTAATCTCAGTATAATTTACATAATTTATTATTTATGATGATGATGGTGATGACATACTTTTACTAGATGTACTTTTACTAGAGTCAATCTAGTCAATTGTCATTCCTGCAATAATTAGATAACAGAGCCATTTTTAGATAAATTTCATCTTTAGTGTGTGATAAGTAAATGAAATCATCTTACAGTTAGCTTTCTGTAATGCACATCCATCTCATTCAAAGGCACTATTCCCATTTTCCTCCACTAGACAATTCTGTATAATCTGCCTATACTGATTCTTAGTGCCATTATGATTTTGTTTATGGTTCAAATATGAGGAAAGGAACTAATTACTAGAACTGCATATAAGGTAAAATTGTGTATTCAGGAACACGACAGGAGGTTCAAGGTCTGAGAAATACTGGTCACAAAAGTGCTTTATAGCTGAGCCCAGATCTGTTATATCACTAGAACTTAAATAAAATTTAGGAAGATCAGAATTACTCTTCTGTAGTTGAATGAGTCATACAAGGAAGTTAAATGAGGAGCTGAGACAGAAGATGAGAATTTTCATTGGCTTTCAAACCTTATGACTCTGAAGTTCAAATAGAAAGGTACTACAGTCAATTTCGCCTAAACTCCTGTTTTGAAAATACAAATTAGACAGATATATTATGGAACAACTGGAGTGTGTGAATTTCATGTTTGTTTAAACAGGATTTCATCTGTGAGAAACAGTAAGTAAATTAAAATTACCTAGCTGAACTTAACAGCATCGAAACACATAAAACGCATGTATGCACACACTCCAACATCTGCCTCCTACCGAAGTTCATTGTGCATATCATGAGTCACACCCATCAGCATCTGGTGTTGGAAATTCTCTCCAACCCTCAGGCATCACTTCACAAAAATTCAGGTGCTGTCACCCTTCTGACACCCACTTCAGGTATTTTTCAGTAAAGTGTCATATTTATTATAGTATTTATATATTTTTAACAATTTAACATGTAAACTTTGTTGTTTTTACTAGTTCTTATCTATTTTTTAAATATCTTACAAAGTTTTTAAGTACTGTGATCCTAACCTCATTTTCCTTATACTTTCAAAGTTTTACTATTGATTTGCATAGGGCAGAAATCTTTAGGGATGCATGTCATGTTATAGCAGAATTGACCATATTTTATCATGAGGAAATTAACTAATATATAAAACCTTTTTTATATGTTAAATTTAAAAGTTATTAAATAAATTTTAAACTAAATAAAAATGAGGATATAGATTACTATATGAAAACTTATTGGTTAAATTTAGAAATATATTAAAACAAACTTTAGACTAAACCTACTGGAAAAATATCACTAGATAATTCATCCCAATTTTATTTGTGAACGCTTAGGAAAGATGACATTTAGAGTAAACTATTATAAAAACACATTAATGTCTAGAATAGTCATATATATCTTACTACCATGAACATTTACTGTAAAACCTAAGTCCTGTAAAATATATATAATATGAATTTTTACTTTAAATTTAAAAATAAAAAGTAGTCTATTTAAACAGGGACAAATGCCATGCCATTTTATTCTGCTGGTAAAACATTTGATGAGTCACAGAATATGCTGAAAAAGAAAACACAGTAAAAGATAAGTTGAACCTGAAAGCTTGCAGCAATTCCCCAAAGTAGTTTACTTGAAGTTAGTTATAACTGGTGTCTCTAAAATATCTTTTACAGTTTTTGAAATGGCAGGGTTTTCATTTTAAGCCAAGAAACCAGTTCATGTTGATCAAGTTAAAATTTATCAAGTTCTAAAGCATATTTTAGCACCTCATCAACTTTTTCTTTATGCAAAGATTTTAGATTTGATAGGTAATTTTTATTAGGAAGCTCAACTGTCTTATTTTAATTTTCGGTTTCCCTATATTTAATTGTACCCTTCTCCACCTTGCTTATTGTGTTAAATTATTTTTAAAATATGTCATTGATATTTACATATCAATGTAATAACAGATTTAACTTTAAAATTTTGAAAGATATTGTTGATACCCTTCACCTCAAACCAGCACAAAAACACCTATAGTCAAATAAGGTTGGAATTATTGGATCATTTCAATAAGGGAGCAAACACAGTGTGCAACTGTGTGGTACTCAGCATTAAGAGTATCACAAGGGGCTTGCTATAGGATTTGAGCTTGTGTTAAGTGATTTGGAGAAGAGTTTGAGGACTCATAGTTTTGCTGTGGATTGCACAACTAAACAATTAAAAGTAGAGGCAGTTCTATGATTGGATACCTTTAATTTTTTTTTTAATCTAAAGGCAGGAAGAATGGATTGAAACTAATCTTTAATAGGTAAAGAAACATTCATTCATTCATATAGCCAGGAAAGGGTATATTTGATCAGATGTATGGTTGGTGCATGGTTGTGTTTTGTTCTCCAATGTGACTATAAAGTGTTCTTGCTAAGCAGAATAAAATAAAAGCTGATGATAAAGGATAAGCTACCATTGTCTGACTCACTACTCACCAAGAAGATATATATGCCTCAATAGTGGCGAAATGCTGAAATGATTCCTTTTGTTGCCTTAAATATCAATTGCAAAATAGCTGGGGCATGAGTGGTGTCTTATTTCTCCCAGATAAACAACTATTCCCTATTCATCTTCATTTACTGAAAGTTATTCCAATTTTTAAGAAATAAAATCATTGCTAGGCGCACATACTTTATTTTTGGCTGATAAGTAATATTGAATGAGTTCATTTTCATTTTATCTGGACTCCCTTTAATTGAGAGCCATTAAAATGAATGAGATAAAGCACTGTCCATATAATTATGAAAAATGATCTTACTTTGTATGGAAATTTCAGTTTATAAACCTTTTTCATTTTTCAAAAATATAGTCAGATATTATCTTAATTGATTCATTCAATAGCCTTCTGAAATAGGTGAAGTAGATATTGTACTTAAACCTTGGGCCTTCCTGTGAAATTAGGTTAAAATGGGTCATGGTATTTGAAGAAAAGTAGTTCAAATTCCACTGAGTAAAGTTTTCTTTCTTTAATTTAAGGAAATTTGTTTTAAACTAGTAATCTTTATTGCTCTATCATTCCTGAGAGGTCTTTATTCGCATATAGAATCGTCCCTCTGCAAAGCTTCCTATTTGTATCCAGTCTCCATGGTGATGAAACCACAGTGCTTTTACACATTCTCTAATGACACAGATTTATGACCAAGGCCCTTTTGGAAGGTGAAGGCAATGAATATTATGATATTTATCTTATGCAAAGTCTATACACTTTGCATACTCATATGCTATTCTTGTTAAAAGTATAAATTGATAAAATTGATTTAGGCAGTCCCATTGATGACAGCTGAAGTTGGTAATTTAAAGTATGAGTTCATGCATTGAAGATAATTATTAATACAGCATATTATACTAAAGAGGCTGGTAGAAAGGAAAAGTAAATGTATTTGTAATAAATCATCAGGAAATCCAAAGCTGGTAACACTTTAAATTTTAGGTCAATCTTTGGAAACATGTGGCCCATACTCCTTGTTACTCTCATCCCAAATTAAAGTTAGATGACACAGAAATTCAATCAATAAAATCCTCTTCATCTTATATCATGTTTGGCATCTCCTCCTTCTTTGCAAAATTTAATAGAAGAAATTAATACATG
This sequence comes from Hipposideros armiger, assembly GCF_001890085.2. Classification (NCBI taxonomy): domain Eukaryota; kingdom Metazoa; phylum Chordata; class Mammalia; order Chiroptera; family Hipposideridae; genus Hipposideros; species Hipposideros armiger. Next base: position 3,889,250 of record NW_017731436.1, read on the forward strand.
CCTATGCTTTCCACAGCTACATGGTAGAAATCTTAGAAATAGGGTTTAATAAACTTTTAATTTTGATGCATAATCCATTTTGCATTCTTTTTTCTATGTATTACTAAATGATTTGATACACTAAAGTAACGTACAAATAAGTAAAGCATTCAGTTGAGGTGAGTTTTGCTATAACATTTTGTTAACTAGTGAAGAAAACTGGGTTCACAGAAGTCTTCCAAAGGCATATAGCTAAAAATTATGTAGCTCATATATGAATCCATGTTTGAGAGACCCCAAAGCTCTTATCTACACCTTTGTGATTATGAATAGAGCACTACTTTGGCAAATATTATTAGAGCTTCATACAAGGTCAGCTGATAGACATCTTCATAAATCAAGGCAACATTTTTAACATTTAATGAATCAGAATACCCTGAATACCCATCTGGAAGAATAATTGATCTTTGGAGATCTTGGTAAAGTCATCTAAATCCCTATAAGGAGCCTGTATTACAGCAGGCATGATTGCAAAGTGAAATAAGGCATAAGAAAGAGAAATACTGCAATGGTTCTACCTATATGAGACATCTAACACAGTCAAATTCTTAGAAACTGAAAGTAGATGGTGGTTGCCCTGGTATGGGGGGGCGGGAAAGGGGAGAGGAGAAAGTGAGATTTGTTTTTCAATGGATATAGAGTTTTAGTTTTGCAACATTGGAAAGTTCTAAAGATCTGTTGCACAACAGTATGCATATAGTTAACATGACTGTACTGTACATATGAAGTGGCAAAATTTATGTCATGTGTTTTTTACCACAATAGGAAAAATCATACTGCTGTTTCCCAGCCTTGAGTCACTTCTGGATTAAATAATTTGGGGAACAGGAGAATTGGGTATCATGTTTGTTATTTTTACCTTTTTACAATTTCTGTAAAGTGCCTTTATAAAATACGGGATTGGACACACACACAGAGCATCATGTGTAATAAATTTCCTGTAGCTGTAATAAAACAGGTACATTCTCTCTTACTCTAGAGATTAGTGTTTGGGTCTGTTACATATTTTGTGTGTGGGTGGTAAGATGAGAAGTTAGTTAGGGAGATGTATTTTCAATATGGTGTTCTTTGCCATCTAAAGTGTCAAACTGCAGTTCCCCTGATCTGCAGAGGTGCCTTAAAAAATCATTATCATTGACCATGTTTCATGCTGGGAGCCACTGAATGAATTTAAATGTTTGTCTGAGACTATGGCAAATTTAATGTGTCATTTAGCTATTTCTACACAGCTACCCCAAATCTCAGTGATTAAAATACCAAAAATTTATCATTGGCTGTGAGTGTAAGCATCAATTGGGCTCATAGGCTTCTATGGATAAATTTGGCTAATCTCCTCTGCACTCATCAATTTGTAATCAGCAGATAGAGTTGGCTTGTAGCTAACTGACCAGCCAGTGTTGCCATTCTAAGACCTTTAAACTGTCACCTTGGGCAGTGGGTGAGATTGGACTGCAAGTCTCTCAACACCCAGATGATGTTTTTAGATGTCACCTGTTGAGTTTCAAGAGCAACAGAGGGCAAACGTCAAAATTTGGAAGCACTTTTTCAAGTTTCTGTTTAGGTCACATTTAGTATCATCCTATTTACTAAAGCAAATTACAAGGACAGCTCAGAATCAAGGAGCTGAAAAGTCACAGAGAACAGGTATATAAAGAGGACTGAATAACTGAAGACATTTTTGCAATAAACCTGTCATTGATATTAATCAATTTTTAGATATCTCAGGCATTCAGTGGCTGTAGGGTCAAGCTATAAACATGCTAGAGTCAACAAGTTATTGGAAAATTTTTAAACAATTGTCCAATAAATCAGGTAATTTGAGCTTAAAATTTGCTCCACCATTCTGAGATTTCATTTTCTATGTAGATTTGGTACACCAGACTCAACCTTGAAAACCTTGTATCTTCCTCAACCTCTGTGTTGTCAAGGATGAATTTTTTTAATACAAAATGGTTTTAAATTCAGTTTGCCAAATAAACAAACTTTGCAAATGTATTCTTTAACACAATTTTTTACCAATATTTCAAGGTAAAATTGACAAAATTGCATTTACTTGAAAGTAAACTGTAGTTCACTTATCGAAAGCAATGTTCATGAGAAAATTCAGTTTCAACTAAAGGCAGATTAGTTCAAAGAAGAAAAAAATATATATTTGTGAAGTAAGTACTGACTGAAACTTGTAACCTCTACTTCTAAAATGGATTTATATACAGAATCGTGTGCTTTCAAATAACATATATATATATATGTATATATATATATAGAGAGAGAGAGAGAGAGAGAGAGAGAGTCGTATTTTAATACTTAGTTATCTATGAAGTGTTTCTGAAAAAGAAATTTATACTCTCATCAATTATGCTTAGAGTTTAAAATTTAATGCTCTTGGAAAGATAACGGAAAGAAAGAATTCATAAACTTAATGGGAACTGAGATTTTCAGAATAATGTATGTGTCTCTAAAGAAAATTGGCTGAAAACATAAATGTATGGGCTTTAGAGGAGTGTGATGGTTAACTTTATGTGTCAATTTGGCTAGGCTGTGGTGTCCAGATGTTTGATCAAAAATCAGTCTAGATATTTCTGTAAAGGTAATTTTTAGATGTGATTAACTTTTAAATCAGTAGACTTTAAATAAAGCAGATTATCTTCCATAATGTGGGTGGGCCTCATCCATCATTTGAAGGCTTTAGGAACAAACTTAGGTCCCCTGAGAAAGATGGAATTCTGCCTCCAGACTGCATATCAACTTTTCTCAGAGTCTCATTTTGGATTTGGCAGCCTTCACAATCACATCGGTCAATTCCTTAAAAGAAATCTCTTTATATATATAAACCCTATTGGTCTGTTTCTCTGAAGATCCTTGGTTAAAATAGGGAGTTTAGAAGCGATAACTTAATTTCCCCATTGACATAATAATACTTCCAGATACGAAAGAGTTAACACTTCATAGAAACAATATTCATTTACATAAGGATTTAAGTACATTTTTAATCATTTAATTAATACAAATAATCCTAATTTGTGAACTAGTGAACACATATTGTTTTTCACTCAATTTTTAAATTAATATTTATTTTTTCTGTCCCTAGAAGAACATCATGTATGATTATGCATATTGTTTGCTGTACAAGAAGAGCATCCAGCTGAACAAGACAATGAGAACCAAAATAAAATATTTGCCCCACAATGTAAATCATGTATTCTGACAATGGGATGTAATGGGATGCATCCACCTAAGGACAATTTGTTTTCCAATTTGTACAAGGTAACTCACTTGCTAAGCCGTGATTCTGTGGCATTTTGTCTACCTAGAAATGCCGTTTCTGAATTTCACAAAAATGCTGTTTGTGCTAGTAACAGTCATATATAATTATTGAGCATTGGATTCCATTTGTATACTTACATTCTATGATGATAAAGCTACCTTACATGGTTCAATGCAAAAACAACAGATGTGTTTCACACTAAAAAGCTAACCCTGTATTTTATGTTGCACACATGAATACTTCCTCTTTTAGTTAAAATATTGATTTGCATATTTGCAAGAAGCCATGTGAGATATACCGAGGTTTGGACTTAACTTTTTTAAATGAAATTTTCTGTAGAATTCCTTCCATCACCATATATTTGACCCCCTTGACCCTCTTCTGCCATCCCCTTCCCTCCTTACCCTCTGGTAACCACTAAATTCTTGTCTGTGTCTGTAAGTGTTTGTTTCTTTCTTTGTCTTGTTCCTTTGTTGCTTTCAGTTTTATATCCCACATATGAGTGAAGTCATATGGTTCTGGACTTTTTCTGTCTGACTTATTTCGCTTAGCATAATAATCTCAAGATTTATCCATGTTGTTGCAAATGGCACTATTTCATGTTTTCTTATGGCAGAGTAGCACTCAAGGTCTTTATCCCCAATCATCTATTGAAGGACACTTTGGTTGTTTCCATGTCTTGGCCACTGTAAATAATAGTAATTTTACTAACCATTGTCACCCCAATACATTTAATTAAAAATAAATAAATAAATAAATAAAAGCATCTGATCCAAAAAAATGCAAAAAAAATTCTGTGGAATTAATAGAAAGTGATTTTATTCAATAAAACAAAACCACATAGTTGTTAAAAGTCAGGTTATTATATTTCCTCAATTGATTAATAGTGATATTTTTAATTCAAAGTTCAAAAATAAAATTAAGTGTATTGTGTTCTAAGCCCTAAGCTTTTCATTTAATTTAAGCAGTTCTATTTTTTTTTAATAATCTGGCTACATTATATAGGTCTTATGTTGGGAAAGTGAAATGCCTCTTTGTTTTCTTATGATTTTATAATCACTATCTGTTATCTCCTATAAACATATCCAAAATTGGATAGTCCTATTTTCTTATCAACTTGCTCATCTTCTTTAATGTTAGAATATGAATAGTATTGACGCAACCACAAATACTTTCCAACCTCTCTGCCTCCCACCCTCATTTGCTCATTATCCCTTTCAATTCTACCTCTGTAATTCATGACTAATTTTTCTGAAACTGCTCAATTTTATGGCCACTTAATTTTCATGAGAACTGTTGGAATGCTTTCTTCTCTATAGGACTGACACAACAATAGTTGAGTGCAGAGCAAAGGTCAGGATGAGGAATGGTGCTCATATGCCAACCAGTGAGCACTGGATAACTCAGGGGTGTGGGGCTGGGAGAAATGGTAAAACGTCACTTCCTAAAACTTTGTAACACTTCCCTGTTGATGAATTGTGCAAGCTGGATTTTAATTTAGAAGAATAAGTTGTATAACCCAAAGTAATTATGTAATGAATATGTTTAAATGTGTGCCTACGTTGTGTACATATATACACTTATATATGCATGCATTTCTAGGTATGCATATTATAACATTTACACATTTATAATAATCATGTAAATTACTTTCTTTACATTTTAAATAAATGACACCTACCAATGCTTATGTATACCTCTAATGACAAAAAAATTTCAATTTTACTTTAGTTTGGTCTAAAAATTTTCAAAGGAATCATTTCTGTAATTATCAATCTAAAATACATCATTTTGCGCTATTCTATTATCATATAGATACTATTAGCGGAAGAATTGGGGACCGTACACATTGGAGGGAAAAGGGAACATGATTTCCTCTATTAAGGATATCTCTGGAATATGCTCATACATTAAATTGAATCTATGTGGTATAATTTTATTACTTATATAGATTTAATTTGTTCAGAATAAATTGCATTTTAGTCTCACCTGAAATGTTTAAGATTTTTATATATTTAAATGCATGAATTCTGCATATATTTGTATCTTTAGTTCTAGCTTTTAAAATATAAGCCACATTTCTTTAATGATTTTATTTGTGGTAGAATATACATTTTAAATTGTGATCTAATAATACCACAATACTGTCAAAATATTTTCCTGGTGAAAGCAAATTACAGTGGCCACTTCTCTTTGCGTTTTATAACAAATATTACGTGACATGATAAGACCATTTGAAAAGCACAGTGACAGGGTCTGAATCCCTGGGGGTGTAACATACCGCGTGGTGACTATAGTTAATTTTGTATTGCACATATGAAAGTTGCTAAGAGAGTAGATCTTAAAAGTTCTTATCACATGAAAAAAAATTTTAACTGTGTAGTGGTGAATTTTAATCAAAGTTATTATGGCAATCATTTCTCAATACATATACACACATATATATATATATATATATATATATATATTATTGTTACATTATATAACTAAAACTGATACAATGTTATAAGCCAATTATATTTTAATAAAACAGGGAACAAAAACCTTAAAAACAAACAATCTTGACAAAGAGAAATGTCACTCAATCCCAAAATAGTTGTTTTTCAGTGCAAAATCAAATGTGCAAAACTTTACATACTTAAATATGACACATATAGTAAAGCTAAATTTAAGTGAATGACAAACACGCCTTCATGATAGTGGCAACATCTCAAGGTAAGGTTGATGCTGAAGGCAGGAGGGATGAAATCACCGATTATTCTGGACAATCATGTATGTCTTACTTAATCTGTGTGATGAGTATCTTTGTGTCCTCTTATTGTTACTAGTTATATAAATAATACTATCTACTATTTTTTATGTATGAAATGTTGAATTAAGAGCAATAACAGATTGGAAAAATAAATGTAACAGCTATTTTTCAGGAAGAAGTTAAAGCAGCCACTAATCAATAAAGTCTTAAATGCAATTGTCCTAATTTATTATATGTTAAAGATGGCCTTTCAAATTATTGGGCCACTGGGGGAAAGTTATAAACCTGGATCTCTTTTTTAGTCTTCTTATATCACTAGAGAAATAAATGTAGACATTAAAATCATGAAGCTTCTAGAAAAAAACACAAGTGATTAATTTTGTAATTTTGAGATGAAAGATCTTTCAAATCAAGGTTAGGGTAAACTGAATTAGACCAGTGTCTCACTCACCTCTTGTGCACAAGTAAAGGGGATGCCAAAACACTTGTAATCAAGATAATATTTAAAACATAATTTTTAAATATTTTAGTATATTTCGTTAAATATTTTAAAAAATCAAACCAATGCCAAAAATCCATGATGAATAAAATAAATATCAAAATTTTAACTAAATACAGGATCATCATTTTTGATTTTTTAAAAAATTATTAAAGTATATTTGGCATACAATATTATATTAGTGTCAAGTATACAGCATAGTGATTCTGCATTAATATACTTTACAGTGTGATCAGCATGATAAATCTAATAACCATCTGTCATTGTACAAAGTTATTACAATGTTATTGATATTCCCTGTACTGCATGCTACATCCCCCTGGCTTATTTTAAACGTGTCACACTTGCATTTATCCCCAGTATATAAATTGGTACTACATCTTCCTGACAATATATTACATTATAAATTCAGCCACACAATCAAATGAGAACGCACTGGAGAGCCTCCCACTCCAGGAAAGGTATACTTGAGGCAAATGAACTCAGGCTAAAACATCCCAGCTCAAAGGGAAAAGATATTAACCTGTTACTACTGTGTGAAGTGGATGTAAAATGTAAGTAAACTTTGGTCAAATTAATCATTTTCCATGGACAGCTTCGGTCTTAAAAAGTATTTTGATAGAAGTCTCTCTTATACCCCTAAATTATATTTTAATTATTTAATTTTGTTGAATTGCAAAACTAATCTTACAAGCAATATGAAAAGATATGAGTAAAAAAGTGAAAATCATCTTTAATCCACAGAGATGACTTGTAATAACATTTTAGTATATCTTCTCCCCAAATTTTCTAGGAATGTCAGGAAGACAGTTCACTCAACTTGAATAATTACGTTTTCAATTTATTATTGTTGCTCTTGTCATTATTGTGATTTCAAATATGTAGCGCATCCACATACGCGTAACATCAATTCAAAATTGCAAAAAGATAAACCACGCCCTCTCACTATGTCCTCAAGAATTCTAGTTCTGTGGCTTAGAGATCAGGACTCTTTCAGAGATTTATGCTATGAGTGAGGGAAGGGAGGGATGACTATCCCATAATTTATTGCATAAATTTTATTTGATGTTTATATATTTGAGGTTAATAATCTTATTTTGTACACTAATTATATTCTTAAAATGTAGTGAGGAAAGAGAAGATATGTTTAAATGGAATCGTTAGCTATCATTTCCTAAAACTGATTTAAAGAATGAAGACATGGATAAGTTGAAAATAGAGTTGTTTGGGCCAGCCCAGTGGTGCGATGGTTAAGAGCTGGCTTGGGACGCCAGAGGGCCCCTGTTCAGATCCCACATATGAGGGCCAGTGACACTGCCTTCTACAGCTAAGATGGTGAACAACAGCTCGACCTGGAGCTGGGCTGCCGTAAGTCGCTGGCCACGGGGTAGGCTGCAGACCCTGCTACAATTGGTTGCCATGGGCTACCTTGTGCAGCCAGCAGCCGCTGTGAGCGGCCATCCAGAAGCCTGTGACTGATCTGTCTCGCCCAGGAAGAGCACAATGATGGTGCCAACTTGGGCCAGTGAAGCAACGTCCTCCACAACTAGACTGAAGAACAAAACGACAGCAACTTGTCTGTTCCCCTTCCCCCCCAATTGCACTGCTCCCATCCCCCCAATTCTCCAATAAAAATCTTAAAAGAAAAAAAAGAAAATAGAGTTGTTTATTATCCTTTCTATTTTTAAAAATAATACTTTCACTTAGCAAGTCTTACTTTGGTGTCAGGTATCATATCAAATGTTTTACCTTCATTCAATCCTGTTCAAGACTTTGTAGTGTAACTTTATTATCTTCTCCTTATAAAAACAAGCAAATTTGAACCAAAAGAGTTATAGTATTAGTCTTGTGACATTGCCAAATGGCAGTTGTTGACTAGAGTAGTCTCTAACAATTCTACTCTCTGACACTAAACTACCGGTAACAACAATCAAGTCCATATTCTTAATTAACTATCTGCTATGGGCTGAACATTTGTGTCCCTCCCCCAAATTTATATGCTGAAATTTAACTCCAAAGATGATAGTATTGGAAGACGGGCCCTTTGGGGGTGATTAAGTCATGAGGATGGCGCCCTCATATGGGATTAGTGTCCTTTGAAAAGAGGCTCTAAAGCAATCCCCAAACCCTCCCACCATCTGAGGTGACAACTAATAAATACACTGGTGTCTATGAATCAGAATGCTTGCTCTCACCTGACACCAAATCTGCCTGTGCCTTGCTTTTGGACTTTTCAGCTTACGGAACTGTAAAAAATAAATTTGTAGTGTTTATAACACATGCAGTTTATGGAATTTTGTCATAGGGACCCAAAGGGTCTAAGATACTATTATTTTACAATAACAGACTATGAACAACAACAAAAAAAAAATCAGTCAAACTTTGGAATGAAATAGAAATAGCTAAACTCAAGAAATGTTTAATTTAATTATTTTGTTGCAGTAAGAACACTGAACATGAGATCTACCCTCCCAACAAATTTTGAGGCACACCATTCTGCATTGGTAGACATAAGCACAATGTTAATTTTAATGTGATCAGAAAACTTAGTTATCATATTCATGTAATTGACCACCTAAGATCCTCTATTGTGACGTTTCAAATTATGAACTTTCACAGTCGTGAACAAAGATTCTCTCCCGAGGAGAAAATATCCTCCCTGCCTGCCACTCTGGAGGCCCTTATAATTTTTGCACTGTCATTTTTAGTCCCACTAACACACTGTGTAAAAAACATCCAAATCATAGCAGGTAAAATTTCTCTCCTCCCCCCCACCCACCCACCCAGAGGTTTTTCGTTTTGAAATCACTCCCTACACAGGCTCAGGTTCAAGCTGATCTGATTTAACGTTGCCTGTTAGTGAGCTTCACATAAAGTGAACCGGAGCGTGTGCACGCTTTTACGTCTGGCTCCTTTCATTCAGCACAATGTTTGAGAGATTTACCCATGATGTTACCATGGACCATTGTTTTTATTGTTGAGAAGTACCTCACTCTATGGATATAGTACAATACATACTACATCGGTGGATATTCATTCAACTGTTGATGGATGTTGGAATTTCAAAGACGGACGATTTTTAGTAAAATTACTATGAAAAATCACATACGAGACTTCTCATGGACATATATTTTCATTTTTCTGGGGTGTGGACTAGTGGCAGAATTGCTTTGTATTCTTTTATACTCCAACCAGAAATGTATGACACTCAAATTGCTCCATATTCTCACCAAACAGTGTTTTTTTCAGTCTGTTTAATATTATCTTTAAGTTAATTTTAATTAGGTAGTGGTGCCTCATTGGTATTTAAAATTAATTTAATGGAATATTAAAAAAATTAAAATTAATACAAAAAAATCAATAATAAAAAAATATAAAATTTTAATTAATGATAAAACCAGTCCTAGTACGTGGTGGAGACATAATAAAGCCTGAGACAGAAGAAAAAAAACCAACAATATGAATAATCTCTTTATTTAAAACGTAAAGTTTTTTTCTCATTGGAATTTTAATTTTAATTTCCCTGATGACTAAACAAGAGTTCTCATAATTATCAATGAATATTGAATTTGATTGAGTGATTATTCTGCATCAATACAGATGATTATATGATTTTTCTCCAATGGAATGAATTATCATAATAAATCTTCTAAAGCTAAATTAGTCTTTAAACCCTCATATGATGACATTTATTCATGACATAAATTTTGAGAATTGCTAAATTTCAAGTGATAATGTTTAGTTTTTAATTTTTGCATCTATGTGAATAAAAGTAATTTTACTTTTGCAAAAAGTGCTTACATAGTTTAGTGTTTTAGTCTTTATTTTCCAAATTTCTAGATGAGGTTGTTTAAGGATATAATTATCTGTTATTTAAATGCTTATTGAAATTTGCATATTATATTCACTTTGCACTAGTGTTTTTTTTAATATGTGATTTTCTTAAGTTTTAAAATCACCCATTATGTTTTTTGGTTACTTTCTATTTAAATTTCCTATATGTTATTGAATTTTTTAATAAGTCAAAGTTTTAGATAAAATTGTTTATTTAGTTTACAGAGCAATTATATTTGGATAAAGTAGTTCACAGTATTAAACTGTAATTTCATTTCCATCTTATCTTTAAGTATGTTTCCCTTTTAATTACTTATATGGTTTATTTGTGATCTCTCCCTTTTGTCTTTAACAACATTGTCAGAAATTAATTAATTGGTCTGTTCAAAGAAACAAATTTTGACGTGTAATTCTTTATGATATATATTTATTTTCTCCTTCATTACTGTCATGCTTTTTATGTAATGTCATTCCTTCTACTTTCTTGGATATATTTACCTACTAAAGTTGGATTCTAATCTCATTAACTTTGTCCTTCTTACTAATGCATTTAAGTTTTTAAATATCTAAACACCATTTTAGGTGCTTCCAACAAGTTTTGATATATGACACATTCACTTTTATCCCATTCTAATTATTTCCTAATTTTAATGATTATTTCTTCATTGACCAACTGGTTATTGACCAACTGGGTATTGGAGCTTCTGTAATTATGTTTTAAATCTTTTCTAACTTAGTTGCATTTAAATGAGAGTGCTTTCAGACTGAGGCTCAGTTTTTGAAATCTGAGATTGGCATTACAGCATTGCACATAATCAAATTACAACTATGTTTTATGTGATCTTGGGAAACCTGTCTTTTTAAGTCAGGAATTATAATCCCCTGGGCATTTTAGATAAATTTTGGTAGTGTGTTAATGAAATATTCCACAACCTTACTAATTATCTGACTGAAAGTGGAAACATAAAGTAATTTTTATGTGCATTTGTCAATTGCTTTTAATAATTTTGCAAATTCTTGCTTCTGTTACTTTGAAGCTATTTAGTAAGTGAATAAAAATTTTAATGATGACATTTCCTAAAGTATTGAATTTTTCCATTTTTGTTTAATTGCTCTTTTATCTCTAATAATGCCTTTGGCTTATAGACAGAAAGTTTTCTTATTTGGTATTCACTTGGAATAAATTTTCCAACCTTAAAGTTCAAGCTTTCCAGGTCCTTGTATAATAAATAGATATGCATATTTTAAATAGTAATATGGTAGTTATAACAGATATGGTTATCTGTCATATTAATTAACCAGTTGAGTGCATTTACATATATTGAGATTACAATAATTGTAGGGTTTTTTTCCTATCATTTTATATTGTGCATTTATTTATCCTCCTTTTTAAAAAAGTATCTTGTTCTCCTACCTGGTTTTCTATTTTCTTAAATTGAAGGTTTTTTTTAAGAAAAAGATTAATTTGTTTACGTCTGATAATTTAAAGTTGGACATTTACTAGTTTTGGTCATTATTCCTAAAGTGTTAGCATGCATATTTAACCATGTTCTAATTGTAATTGATACGTTTACCTTATTCCAAACATCGTAATGACTTTGCATGTTTTGCTATAATTATCTTTCTCCCATATAACAAATTATTGTTTTCTAACATTTTATTTTCATATTATTTGTCTCATTGATTTAAAATTGCTATTAATGTTTTATAGAGTTGATATTTGTTTAGATTTAGTTATATGATTACCAATATTTCTTCTTGTATTACTAATGTTCATTCTGGTGCTATCCTGAAGTTTATTGTCTACTGTACAGAAAGCATGTTGGTAGAGAACACCAAATTTCAGTTTAATAATATCTCATTCTGAAAAGGTAGTTTTGCTAGGTATACAAATTTTGACAGTTATTTTCCCCTTAGTACTTTTTAGGTGCTATCCACAGTTTTTGTCTTCCTGTCTTGCTGTTGAGGAAGCAGCTGTCTGTGAAATTTATATGTTGTGCTATACTTTCTTCTGCTGTCTCTCCCTCAAGGTAGATTTTTTTCACCATGATAATTTATTTTTTATTTGTGGAAATAATATGAATTCTGGAATGGATGTCCTAGAGAGGATTTGTTTTTGTAGGCTCTTGGTGGCTGAGATGTTACCAAACTTATACCAGCCTAAGTTAATTTTATAGCTTAGTATTTTACAGACTAAGGAAGTAGTAAGCATTTGAAGTAAAATTGTGTATATAAACCTACTGTTATGATTTCTAAAGAAAAACTATTTTTTTTCCTATCCAGGACCAGTCTGAAATACGCAAGTTCTTTGCTGAACGCAGTTATTTTTGAGAACACATTTTAGTAAAAATATTTTTCTTTGTGGGCCCTGGATTGACATGAAGACTGTATTTCAAACTCACCTTGAGTTTCTCCTTATGTCCTCTGACTGTCCATTAAATACAGCCTTTTGCTTATGCAGATTCAAAGACACAGTGAAATTGAATTTACCACTCTGGGATGCAACTTCCTTGTTTTTATTTGTCTTGGTTTAAGATTTGTTTTGTTTTCTTTTTGAATTTGTTTTTGACATAGAGAATTTGTTTAACTTCTTTGGAACTTCGTTATGCATTTAAACATGTTTGTAGCAATTCATTCAGCATTTCTAAATATTCTGTATATGAAAATTTTTCTAGATTAACCTGGTTACTATATTACCAGCTATCAAAGTATAAAATTTGCTTTTTCACTCAACAGCACATGTTAGTTATCTTTTCTATGTTAATATATAAGAAATTTGCTTGATTTTTTTTCCTCATAAGTAGAATCCCATAATATGGACATTGAGAGTTTTAATTAGTTATTTCTCCTGTGATGGGTATCTAAGTTATGCTAATATTTATTACTACATATAAGACTAAAGTGAATGTAAAAGTAGAAATATTTCTCTAGAGGAGAGAAAGGAACTTTAGAGTCATAGAATGTGCTCATTTTCAATTTTAGTGAATTTTCATATTCCCTACCAAAATGGCTTTGCTTCCTTACATAGAAGCCAGTGTCAGTTTCCCTGAAGCCTGATCAATAGTCTTAAATTTAAAGATTGTGGCTTATCACATAGATGAAGTATCATACCATATTTCTATTTTAAATTTACCTGATTACTATTAGGTAGTATGCTTGCACATATCGCTTGGTCATTTAAATGATCCTTTCTTTTGAATTATCAATTTTAATCATTTGTCCATTGGGTTTTTTGTGATGATTTGACAAACTTATTTATACTTTCATCATATCAATGTTCTGTTTGCAATGTGTCACAAGTATTTTCTCCCCACTGTGTACTTAACATCATATTATTATATCTATTTAAGGAAATATAATAAAGGACAAAGATTACTTTGTACTGGGTTCACAATGGTTTTCAATTTCTTTGCACAATAGTTTTCCTCTATTGAACTGCAGCTACCTTTACTTGTTCAGAGTAAAGACAAAAGAGAACAAAAACTGAATAGAATTTAATGGGTAATGATGAACATTTCTTTTCTTGTAATTTTGAAAAGCTGTCAGTGCTGCTAGCATTTCTTTAAGCATTTATGATAATGTTTATATAATTAAGTAGGCTGCTCTGTGAGAAAGGTGAGCTTGGGTTTTCTTATTTGTTTGCTTTTTGTTTGTTCTTGTTCACTGTCCCTTTGTGACACTCACTCACTCTTTTTGTTACTCCACTGCCAAAATTCTGGAGAAAGATCACACTGTAAAGTGATACATTATCCTTCTAACTATTGTACAATCTGTTCATTCATGACAGTCCGCAAGATATTCTTTTACTTACTTTCCATTAGAAAAATATTTAATAGTAAAAAGCATCCTTGGAGCTTTCACTGTCATCAACAAATTAAAAAAAAATACGGTACTATCATTTCAGTTTATACCTGAAGCTGTAATCCTTAGTAGTATGCAGAAAGGCTTTTCATAGAAATATATTGGTTCCTTATTTAATATTCCATAAAAACAGAGTCCATAATAGATCTACTAGCCCCTTTCAAATAGGACTGTAAATAAAAAGGCAATGCTTAGGAAATGAATTCACCTTAACCTATTACATCTGCAATGCCTCTTTTTATAAATAAGTTCACATTCTGAAATATTGGAGATTTGGACTTTAACATATGAATTTGGGGGTTCACAATTTAGCTCATAACAAATTACAACAAAAATGATAACACTAGGTGTTTGGTTTACTTATTATTACTATTTCTGAACTTAAGACCCATCAACTTAAATTTTACCTTATTCTTCAGATAAAATTTTAATTGTTTACTCTTTTTTTCTCTTTGTCTGTCAGTCTGGATAATTTCTGTTTGCCTATATTCAAGATCATTGATTCTTCCTTTAGCTCTATCCCATCTATCAATAAGCATGTTGAAGGAATTATTCACTTTTGATATATATTTTTTTAGCATTTCTATTTGACTCTTTCTTATACTTCTGTGTCTCTGCTGAAATTCCCTAACAGTTGTCCACCTTTTCCATTATATGATTTATCATAGTAATCATAGTTTCTTTAATATTTCTAACCATTCTAATATCTAGGTCTTCTCTGAGTCTGTTTCTGTTGATTGTTTTATACCTTGATAGATATATATTTTTCTTCTCCCCCACACAGATTTATTGAGATATTATTGACATATAACATATATAACATGTCACATATTCTCAGGGACTGAGAAAATAAATTTCTGTTGCTTAAGCCACCTAGTTTGTGGTACTTTGTTCCAATAGTAAACTCATATAGGCACTATTATGTGTTAACTATAAATAGTAATTCCTTCTGGAAAACAGGCCATTTGATCTCATTCTGTAAATTTCACCTTTATGCATTGATAATCAGGAAATACTGGGGCTGGCCGAGTGGCTCAGTTGGTTAAGAGCTCGCTCAATAGTTTGAGCTCTAAGCAACAGTGGTTCAAGTCCAGCCCGAGCTGAGCTGCCGCTGAGCTGCCAACAGGTGGCAGGATGGCTCAGCTAAAAAAAAAAAAAAAAAGATAATCAGGAAATACTAATTTTTTCTACAGGATAGATCTCATGTTACCTTTTCATGAAACTAACGTCTTTCTCTCAGTAAAATCCCAAATATCTAAAGCATGTGATTCCATGTAATTTGTATTGTAGACAATCAATAATTGCCTTCTTCCTGTTAAGTGACTGCAATACCCATGTTCTTCTATTTTCATTGCTGCAATTTGAGCTCTGCGCCCTTCCCTGAATCAATCATTGTGCGTTAAATGCTAGAGAAAATCTTGATCTCCAGCTTAATGGACTCAAGCATCATTGTGTAATTACAGCTAAGATTATAATTTCAGTTAAGACATTATCTCGCTCTTCTCCCCAAATTCATAGAAATATCACACATTTTGTATTATAGTATCCAGAGTGTGAGGGAATTTATATACAGCTTGCTTTCTAAAATTTCTGATAGAAGACAATGCAGAGCTCTTACATGATAACAATAACAATGTTGATAATCACAACATTATAGATTTTTAGAGTTCAAAGCAATCTTTAAAATAGCCTCGTTCATTTCTGCATTTGACCGATGTGGTCACCCAGCCACAGAAATAATAAATACATGCCTTGCCTGGTTCTCAGATCAGCGGGGGATTTAACTCTGATCCCCTAACTCTAGACCCTTGCTCTTTCTGCAGCATCGATGATGAAATTGAAATGTACTTTCAGATGAGAGCGAGAATTTATTGGCATGAAATAAACTGTTACATTTTTCCCAGTCAAAAGAAATCAGATTTAGTTTTGCTCTGCCTTGTGTATGACCAAACGTAATTCTTCCATGATCTTTGTCTGAGAAACTGAAATAGCATAGTGTGGAAATGTTACTGTCTTCCAGTTTTTAAACAATTTAATCTCTTGCAATGATGAAACAGCTAATTGACCTAAAAAGGTGACAGTGACAGAAAAATATAGTTTTATTACACACTAGTTTTCAACATTTACTTTGTAAAAATGATTTAAAATACTCTGATTTTTAGAGTGATGTCAAGTTAAGACTTTGAAAGTCTAGCCTAAACAGTGGGTTTCTACTTCTTTAAACTGCCCTAATCACTTAAATACATGGTTAGAGTAACAAAATGTAAAATGATAGCGTTTATTTCTTCAGAAAGGAAAAACTTTCTTCCTCCTGTTATGGTTAGCAACATAAAATTCTCAAATTTTGTCTCCTCTCCTACAATAAATCAATTGAATCTTAACGTAAATTATGCACAATATTATGCTACTTTTAATAAAAACATTTTGGTGTATGCATCACATATATATTTTGAGTAAAAAGTCCGCATTGCTTTAATCTCTTGCCAGGAATTTTTTTTACTCTAACAAAAACACAGTGGTCACAGTGGCTTTCAAGGGAAAATGGTGAATTAACCTTCCTTTACTCCCAAGTAGTGTCAGGCTGCACAGAGTCATGAAGCTTGACGCATTGTATTTTGCTTCTTTTCAATAGGCTTACAGTCTTGATGGTGGGAAAGAGGGCGCATTTTATCCCTCAGTCAGGAATATTTTATATTTAAAAATGTTTTCCTGGATTCTTAAGCTTGAGTGGTCTTCAGTGTTTCATTAGCAAAAGCAATATTCCTGTTCCAGACTTTTCTCTCCATTTGAAAGGCTGTTTTACTAAATCTAAGAAATCTGTAGTGAACTTGTCACCTGAAGTTCTGATCCAATTCTTTTCCTTTAGAATGGCAGATGTAATTTACCAAGGGTGAGGACATGATTATTATCCTTATTTACATGGAATCCTTTGGCAGGACGAAGACCATCTTTCTTACCCAGCGTGACTTTGAACAGGAGGCAACTTTGTGTGCCAAGAGGGATAATCACATTGACTGATCTGAACCACAGACTTCAAAAAAATCGATCTCCAGGAACAGGCAGCAGCAGCCCTGCGCCAATTCCAACTCACGTCTTGGAAGAAATAAAGTGAACCGTTTCTTTGAATGGCTTTTCAAAGAGTCCGCACAACATTTGATAAGACTTTGATTTAATCACGCTTCTCAGTACACCCATTCCTTGTGTATTGATGACACTGACATTCGCCACACAGGAACAAGGGGCAGAACCCTGGCAGAAATACCAATTAGAGATGGTTAACGCTACGCTTTTATGTAGACTCACGGACAGCATCCCAAATGAGCCCTGACAAGAAAGGCTTGTCTCGTTTCTCTGTTTATTAGCAGGATGACCTTTCTCCTGTCCTTATCTTTGAAGACAGGGAAGTCAAACTGTGAAAAGCTTTTTATTTATTTATTTATAATCGGAAAAAAAGAAAAAGATGAAACGTCCAGAAAGTCTTTCTCTTCGGTTATCATAAACCTTATCCTGCAAATAAAAAGCAAATTTCGTGCCTATTTTACAGGAGGGCATTGCAGCAGTCCCCCGTTATCCTTGGGGGATGCATTCCAAGACCCCGAGGGGATGTTTTTTCCATACATGCATACCTATGGTAAAGATTAATTTATGAATTAGACACAGTAAGATTTTAACAATTACTACTAAGAAAATAGAACAATTACAACAATGTACTGTAGTTATAATTTCTAGTAATTGATTTCTGTGGCATATTTTTCTGCAACATGTCACCTGATGTTTTGCCTGTTCATCCAGGAATATTTACACTCTCAGTTGGCTTGGTCTTAGCTCACACTCCGGAGGCTAGTCAAGAAAAAGACATTGATAAAGTAAATAAGCACAAAAACATCTTTCAGTTATAATTCTTTTACTCCTCTGCTA
Organism: Hipposideros armiger; assembly: GCF_001890085.2. Taxonomy (NCBI): domain Eukaryota; kingdom Metazoa; phylum Chordata; class Mammalia; order Chiroptera; family Hipposideridae; genus Hipposideros; species Hipposideros armiger. Next base: position 3,907,418 of record NW_017731436.1, read on the forward strand.
CTCTGAGTTCAACTGATCTATGAAAAATGATATTTTATTGAAGCTCAGAAACCCATGAGAAATTGGATTCGATCAGTGGTTCTGAAATCTTGGATCACTTTGGAATTTTTGTAAAGCCTTTTTATTTTTTAGAGCAGTTTTATGTGTACAATAAAATGGAGAGAAAATACAGAGATTCCCCAGCTACCTTGCCCACCTACCCTCCCCACACATGTGCATAGCTTCCTGCATTATTAACATTACTCACTAGAATGGCCCATTCTTACTAAGGATGAACTGACATTGACACACCATAATCACTCAAAGTCAAGTATGCATTCGGGTTCATTCTTAGTGTTGTATATTCTGTAGGTTTGAGTTTGGACAAATGTATAATGACATATTATCCATTATTATAATATTATAATGGCCACTTTCACTGTCCTATAAATCTTCAGAGCTCTGCCTATTCATCTCTTCCCAGTCACCCTCATCCCTGGAAACCAGGTTTTGTTTTGTTTTGTTTTGTTTTTTCACTTTTTTTTAAAGTTTTGCCTTTCCCATAATGTCATATAGTTGGAATCACACAGTATGTGACCTTTTCAGACTGACTTCTTTCATTTAGTAATATTTGTTTGAGATTTCTCCATGTTTTCTCCTGAGCTTGATAGCTCATTTTTTTTAGCACTGAGTAATATTCCATTGTCTAGATGTACCACAGGTTATTTATCCATGCATCTACTGAAGGACATCTCAATTGCTTCCAGGTGTTGGCAATTATGAATAAAGCTCACTTGGGTGTTTTGAAAACAAAACAAAATGAGACAAAACTAAACAAAAACCGTGTCCTAGGCCACTGTTTTTCTTATGTGTGTATGAATTACCTGGGGATTTTTAGAATGCACGCGTGTCTGATTTCTTGCAAGTTTTGAGTTGATACCCACACTATGAGTCCAGGGCTGCTCTTCAAGTACCAAGTCCTTCAGGTCTACTTACGACTTATGAAAAAATGGTTTCTCATAGTGGGACCAAGGACTTCATGTTTTAGACGAGCTGACCTAGGGGGATATATTTAACTAGTTAGACAGATTTCATGGACCAACACTTGGGAACAAATGCAATATATGATCTTACATTGATTTCCACTTTTCTGTGATTGAATTTTCTCTGTTTTTATAGAGGCAGCATTCTAACAGAATGCTTGTAATAAATCACTTCAGTTGCTATGAGTATTTATTATGTTATATAGTTGGAATAACAATGAAATGAAAATGAAGAACTCGTGATTTTATTCTAAAGTAACTTACAAGTAATACTCACTATTTTAAAATTGAAAACATGAAGAGTAAAAATTGATGTACACGTACTCTTAACTATATGTGCTTTGCCAATGGGTAAATTGAAATGATTCAGTATCTTTTTCCATAAATAGCTGAAATTTTAGAAAATGATGTAACAAAACATGCTGTCACTACCATGTGGGTTTATTCCTATAATATCCTTAGCATTATTAATACCTGAAACCTGACAAGTCACCATTCATTACCTTTTATTATTTAATTTTAATTTGAGGAATTTCCCTTCAACTCAGTCTCAGAAATGACTAATGAATTTTTTTAAGGAAAGATAAGTTATATAAAATTGCATAACTCATTGATAAAAGATTGTTTGGGACAGTGATAAAAGATTGCCAGACAAACGACTACTATTAAATATTGTATGATAAGGATATAGAGAGATTAGCTAAAGTGTGAATCTGATGTATACTCAATGTACGGCAGGTTTAGAATTATGATATTTTACGCACAAGAAACTGAGCCTCCTTCAGTCTCATAGTGGCTGATTTTATTAGCATGGTCTTTGACAATCATATGATTTAAATTCAGGGTATAAATCCATTAGGGAACACATTAAAATCACATTGTGTACTAGTTATGCTATGGATATATGATTTGTCCTGCTCTTTTGTGGCTGCTGCTACACATATGTACATTTTTTGTGGAAGTCACCAAATTCAATTGTATCCATCAGTGCAACAATCAGTATATACCTGTGTACCCATGAATTCTTAGGGTCACGCAGGAAACAGAGAGAAGAGCCCAGAAGATTCTTTAACCTCTAGACCTTTCTTAACAAAAACTTTCAGAACACATTTATCTAAATAACAAAACCTTTTTCTTTTTAATTTTTTGGCATTGATTGATCATATCTCTGAAATATCTGACTGCTTAAAGAATACAGCACTTTCTTTTGTAGCTCAAATTTTATGTTAGAAGTTAAAGCAACTATAGACCATAAGAAAATTTAATCTTTTGGCTTCAGTTATATAAACAGATATTAAAAATCTTGATTATACCTTTCTGCCTTTCACTTAAATTTATAATGATGATTTTTGGAACTTTATTATGATAGTAATGTAAAATGCTTTCAAACTATATTTAGGGTGGCCTGTATTTTTAAAAATTAAAATATTTTTTTATTTATTTTTTTTGTATCCTCATTGATTATTAACTCCCATCGTATTGGTGGCCCTAAAGACCAATTAAGCAGAAAGACTGGAAATTTAAAATCTTAATGAGCTTCATTCATTGTCTTTGTATTGTCCCCACCAGAATCCTTTATTACTTCAGCCCATGCTTAAATTAATAATACACTTTCCATGCTTCGGACACTCTCCTATGAGCTACACTGCTTCCCTAAAATACATAACACAACTCTCTCAAATCATCTCACTCTCCCCTATATCTACTTCCTTTCTGGTTAGTTGGGAGAATCTTGGTTTCACAATATATACATAATAATTGCAGGATTTGCAGATATGAAGAGAGATTTTGTGACGTTTTATGAAAAGAAAAGGTGCTATGCATGCACAAAGCATCTTGACCATTAGAGAAGACCCATGAGCTAAAAACACAAGTGTAAGCCTAGAATGTGTTAGATAGTCAGCAGAAGCACCAAAGTATATCTAACGCGTAATGAACGGAGGGAGGAGAAAGCAGAGCATGACATGTTTGTAAGAAAATCATTTGCAGTGAAGCATTCAGCATTTCTTGAAATGTGCAAAATGCATGCTGTGCTATTTCTAAGCTTTAGAGTGCGCTTGAGTTTTACATAGCTAGATATAACAAAGAGAGAGGACATATGAGAGTGTGTCCAGTGCTTCCCAGTTGTGTCCTAGCTTATATCTTTTTCTGGGTGTGCATCTGAGTCAGGTATGACTGTTTCTAGTTTCTGACCCATATTACTTGTTTCTTGTTCATTTCTGCTTCCCTGCTTTTTTGAATTTTAATTCATTAATTATTACACATGTTTTGCTTTCCTTGAAAATGCTTTACAGAGTTATGGCTATGGGATTCTATAACTCCCACTCTCTCTAAATTGGGTGCTATTGATCTGTCACAATCAGCAATTATTCTTCACACTGGGCTGCTGGCAGGCATGTTGTTTATAAAGCCCTTTGGCAGGAAGAATTTTCTGGCTTGGAGTCTAAATTAAAAAGTAATTGCTCATGTGCTCAGTTACTTTACTCGTCAGTTCCTCGGTTGACACCATTTAACGACCTCAGTCAACAGTGGTGCAGAATAGCACTCTAATCACCTATGAAAATTTTGTGGGGTTCGAAACCGGTGGGAGTTGGAAAACAATTAAAATCATACATGCACTTAAAATGCACATGGAAATAATATAAGTGTACACACTCTTAAAGTGCAAGTTAAATCACTATAGAAAACTGGGAGGTTATTTTTGGGCTAGTGAAATATTATTGTCAGGAACCATGACAATGAAGGGAGATCCAAAATTCAGACATACTCGATATACATCTCAGGAATTTTGGAAATGCATTCAGAAAGAGAGCACAAGATTGGAGGAACTAGATGCTATGCCCAATCTCATATATTTGTAAGGTAACAAGGGTGAGACCGTGGTGAGTCTCACTGTGGGCTACGGCAAATGAAACATTTGACCCTTCTTTCGGGCATCCATACAGGAGATAGCAGGAGAGTCAAACTTTAAAGTACAATCCACGATGCAAAGGGCCTTTAGGGAAAACAGTATCCTGGTGTAACATAAACAAACCTGGATAAATGGATTAATCTCCAAAGAATCTTGATACAAATTTTATTTATTCTGAAGACATTGTATCTTTTGCAGGGTCAAGTGGGAGAAGAATGGGTAGTAAATAGCTCTACACAGCTAGGTTTGCAGTTATTAAATTTGACAAAAGAAAAATATTAAAATGACCTGCATTAGTCTTATCAACAGAGTAGGATGATGTACAGTGACTTAGAAACAGAATTCTGGACAATCCTGTCTAGGATTTATGTAGTACCGTGTTCCTGGATATTAAGTATGTGTCTGTCATGTTACAGGCCTCATCTCTGCTTACTCAAAAACTGTCCTAGTAGGTATGCATGCTTTTTTCATTTTACAGGTAAAGAAAATGAACTTTAGATATGATGTAGAGCTCACCTAAAGACACCTCTGCATGGCACGTGGGCATTTCCTTGATCAGGTGTCTCTGACTCCTGTTCTTAGCACAGGGCCATGCTATCTCATGACGGAGGAGAGAACGGGCATGGAGCAGCTGCATCTAAAATCAAGGCACTGAACCCAAACAGAAAGCAAATTCATTTCTGATTTATTATTTTTAATGTTGATTACATTTATTGGGGTGGCATTGGTTAGTAAAATTATATAGGTTTCAAGTGCACATTTCTATAATACATCATCTATTGCATTGTGTGTTCATCACCCAGAGTCAGTTCTTCTCCCATCACCATATATTTGACCCCCTTTACCCTCTTCTACCATTCTCCTCCCCCCTTACCCTCTGGTAACCATGAAACTTTTTTTGTGTCTATGATTTATCAAAAAGTAAATTCAAAAATAAATCCAATCATTACAACAGTGCCTGAGATTTGCTGAATGTAATTATTTTAAGCATCATGAAACAAGAGAACAATAACTAATTTCTCCAACATGTTTAAACAGTCCATTTAATGACCATATTTTAAATACATAATCTTAATACATTTCAATGCCTGATTGTTATAAAAGAACAAACACAGTTTCACAGGGCACCTACCACTGTGTGAATTTTCTAATCTAATATTTTACAATTTAGTTTTGGAGGCTCGGAGGAATAATGGCTCTTGGAATTTCCAAGGAAATTTAGAGATTGAGAACTGACCCATTGGGATTCCTTAATGAAAATAATCATGCTCACGGTGGACATGTCTGGGTTTTTTAAAAGCCTAACTGTCTCCTTGATGTATACCAGAAGACACAATCACCCATGCAGACCCTACCTAAAGTCAAGTCTAGATTGCTCAGGGTTTGGTTAATTAGGCTGCAAAGTTTCCAACCCCTCTGTGCTCCTAAGAGACAATATATCTTTTAAAGTTCTCAACTCATATTGGATTTATACTTTACAATAAAGTTGAAAATTGCAATTTATAATAAGTTCTAAATACTAAGGCATTTTTAATTAATAATTTCTTATACTCAAGAATAAGAAAAGGGCGATTTCATAATTTGGCTCTGCTACTTAATAAATGTATGGCAAGTTCTTCATCTGTACTGTCAGAATAATAAAAGCACGGCTGTGGCTTCTTGTTAGTAGAAAATTAGATTATGCTCTCAAGTGCATAAATCCCTTCTATAAACTTCTGGGCAAATGGACTTCTATGCTCTACTAAAATGTGAATGAAAAAAAGAAATTTTATTTGCATTGATGGGTTACCTAGAGACAGAGTGGAACCTCTCATTTGCTGCCATTCTGTTATTTCCAACAAAGCCCTCTATTTCAGTATTTTCCCATCAGCATTTTAAATGGGATCTCAAATCTTTTATTTCCAAGAACACCACCCTCCGCAAATTACTGCCACCTCACAGAACAAATAATCTTTATGTACATTTACATATCTAGTTATCTTTGTATATTTTTCCCAGTCCTTACAGCCTGCCTAAGGTTTTTGAAATGACAAATATTTCTTCGTAAAATCATTCCTTTCTGGTTTTTTGGGTTTTTATGGAGACTACTTTTCTGTGGATTTTATTGTCATTCTTCATCCTCGGCCTTCCTCAGGCTTTCTTCTGCTGTCTTCCGTTTAAATGACAGCATTCATTGGCCCACGGCTACATTACACACTCCCTCTGGTGAAATCTATCCAATCACATGGCTTCAATCACCATCTATATATCAGTGACATTAGTAAGTCAGAAGCTGTTAACGTACTAAGAGTTATGATCCTTGAAAATCACCTACACTCATAAACAAATGATGTCCAAGTAAGTTTTCTATGAATTCAAATAGCCACTAGCAGGGAATTTCCCTAGAACCGATCTCATTATATACCCAAATAATAGCAATTTATTTTTATAGAATGCTTTTTAAGAAACCCAAATGGAAAGTTAAATGTGCCCTCATGGGGATGGACCATCATATGACAGAATACCAAATGGAGAACTGCCCTCATGACCTGGGTTCTGTCCAACACATTAAGTCACAAAGCTGGTCAGGTCCAGGAACAGTCTATCATAACATGGAAGCGGTAAATCCAGAATCATACAAGCCGTGTAATCTGAATTACAATCACGTGTCATCTACTTTGGTTTCATCTCTCTCTAAGCTTCCATTATGGTTGTTTTGGAACTGGTGTCCGTTGGGAGGAGGCACAGAGGGGACTTCTCACCACCTGCAAGAGTTGGAAATAAGCCAAGCTTGTTCACAGAAGGGTCAGCTTTGTATATGGACCCAAACTAAAAATGGGCCGTGCTGCATTACAGCCCCAGTTAGGGGTGTTTTGAAAGATAATGATATGGGAAATCCTCCCAAAATGCATTGCTTCGGACAGTGTATCTAAAAGTTCGCACTATATGGAAAGATAAGTGGTCCATGTAAAGAACACCATTAACTTAGGAGTGGAGATGAATTGACCTGGGGGCCGGAAGGAAATAGGTTAGAAGATCAGGAACAAGGAGCTGTGGGTAAGTGGTACGAGGATGGGCATACAACCATAGGGTCACAAAGTGTGAAGATATTTTATCACATGTTAATTCCTCCCAGAAAGCATCTACGACAGAAAAGGTATCGAACAACCAAGTAGGCAGAATGACCTGATAGTGGCATCAGTCAGCATGGTCAGGCGACCCCACTGCTAGGACAATGGGCACAAGAATGGAGTGTCTGTGGTAACAGATGGAAGGCGACTACGCCTCCCACTCACCAGGGAGGTGAGCTTTGGTTGCAGCCAGCTTTTGTTGATGTTGAATGCCCAGCCTTTAGGAATCTTCTCTCATGCTTACTACCCTGATTCATCCCTCAAGGAAATAAACTAGCTACTTGGTAGCAAATTAATTACATTAGAAATGGCAACAGTGCATCTTGACTGGAATCAGCATATTTTCTGGGGTTTATTTGGTTTTCCTGCCTTCAATGACTAAGCCAGCATTACTACCCCAGAGCTCATGGAGAGTTTGATTCAGCAATACAGGATCAGGCCTAATTTCACATCAGACCAAGAGACTATCACTCTACAGCCAAGGGGTTGGCGGAATGGGCTTATGATAAATGGGATCCACTGGTCACATCACATGTTGCAACCTGCAGGAGCTCCCCTATGACAGAGCAATGGAACTCACACCTTGAAATGTTGGGACTTCATCTTTTGGAATGGAAAATATATCCTAAATCAATAACCACTATATAATGCTATGTACCCTATATGGCCAGGAAGCTAAAGGTAGCTATAAGAATGCCTCTGGTTACCATCACTCACAGTGACTCACTTGGGGAATTTATACATCTTCTCCCATCTCTAGCTCCTGCCTGCCTAGATGTTCTAGCTCCCAGAAAGGCAATGTTTCTGTCAGCAGACACAGCAAGAGACCCGTTAAACTTAAAAGCCATGGCTGCCCCTGGCCCTTTTAGCCACTTGCCCAAGAGACCAGCAGGCAAAGAAAGAAGTGACCATGCTGGTGGAGGCAATTTATTCTTATTAATGGAAAGAGGTTCTATTTATGCTATTGCACAAAGAGACTTGGAAGAATACTATGGCAACATAAAATAATGAAGAAAATAACGTTATAGTAATAATCTGCATGATACATACACCTAGAGAGATACACAGATAGAAATGAAAGCAAAATAGTGATTCAGATATTATAAATCCAATTAACTGTGTATATAAAAATTGCCTTCCTGGGAGAAAGTTCATTATATTTTTAATTTTTATTTTAAAATAGTTTTGGACTTACAGCTGAGGTGCAAAAATAGTACAAAGTGTAGAGTATACCCCTTGGTCAGCTTCTCTTGGCATTACCATTACCATAGTAGAATTATCCAAACCAGGGCAATAAAATTACATTGACAAAACGAGTGTTTTTAGTTTTTGCCTGGCTGGAAGTAAATGTGACAGGTAACCTGTCTAGCTCAGGCTCGTAACAACAAATATGATAACTACTTCATCTGTCTCATACTGAGCAAATGGGTCATCATGTGGATGATCAAAGCTGGACTCTCAAAACCTCAGAAAACTATTTTAAAAAACTAACCTACCTTTCCTCTTAAGCAATAACTTGAATATTAGCAAAATTAGTGAAGATTAACATTTCTTTACTTAATAAGCTTCCATTTTCAAGGAAGTTCTAATTTTAAGAGGTTACTCAGTATTAATTGGATTTTTAAATTTCTCTTTTTCGGACCTATTATATTCAGAATCTAGTCTGTTACTCTGCATAATCAGTATGTATGTATATGGTATGGTGTGAAGACCATTTACCACCTAGTTATTCTCTTTGGTCTAAAATATAGTTTATTAATATCATTTTTAATGTGTGGTAGCAAAAACTTACAGTCCCTATCCTTTTCCAAATGTTAAGAGACTAGCACAATGTAAAGAAAAGACTCTATATTTTTACCTTGAATACTGTACTTGCATTGATTTGGTCAATGGTTGCTTTGGCATTTTAGTCACTCTCATCACACTATTGACTTAAATTTCACTAGATATCACACAAAACTGCTAAGCCCTTTTTACACGTGGTGCTATTAAGCTAGCTGCACATAGCCATGCAAAAATCCTGGAAATCTGTTTATGTCAGGACATTGTAAACATCTGCATCTGAGCCTTTATTTTGGTAATGTATTCGATAGGTAAGATATCTTTTGGTATGTTACCCAGATATTTAGAAACACATAACATAGAAAATATCAAGCAAAACAGAACATTCTACCCATTTACCAAGAACTGTTTGAAATTATAGATATGTTGACTTTTTATTTTCATCACAGAAACTCTAACAATAGATAATTTTCCTTATAGATCCAGCAGTCTATATCATCTGATCATTTAATTTTTCCTGAGTGACTATCCAAATGGAGTTTTACATTCTAAAGTGATATTCTGCATTGAGAAAGTTCCCATAATCTTGGAATTACGTCTTAACGAGACACTAAATTTTTTGTTTAAAAAATGCAAGCCCGTTTAAAAGTCATGACAATGTAATTATTATTTGAGCTCCCACTGAGAAATATCATCTTAAAATTATTGCCAAATCATAAAGTTTAGTTGCAATAATAATAAACATTAAAGATTCCCATTTGCATAAAAAGGAATCATGTATATTAGCTAACTAACACTTTTTAAAAAAGATTTTGTGTCTATTTGAAAAAAAACCCCACATTTTCGTAAGAAAATTTGCCCACAATTTTGTCAGTACATATGTGCTATCACAGTGGTAACGTAAATGAGTAATTCTACAGCTTGTACAACAAATGTTGATGATCTACTATTTTAAAAACATTAGTTATTTATTCCAACGACACAGTTATAATATAAACCAAAAAGCCTACCAAATTAGAAATGAAACCATGTACATTTTTCCTAATCACACTTGAATGTTTCATGCTTACCTCATATGGCTTTATGTATACATTATTAATAACATGGGTTTACATTTCATTCATGCCTATAAGGTAGGTTGGCTCACTATACATGTATTCCAGCATTTTTCTAAGATGTTCCTGTGTGTTAGAGACTGTAAAACTAAAAACTGCATTTCCCAAAAAAAACCTTGCCACCAATGTCTATACTTGTTTTGTCCTCTGCTGATGTAATGCCCTTGTATAGCCCTTGAAGTAGAAATGATAACACAGTGTGTAAGACAGCAGTTTTCCTAATCTACTGGATGTTAGAAGTTCTTCCTGGTGGCTGCAAATTTATCCTGGGATCTCAGCTAAGGCGTTTTAACCTGGAGCCAACGAACGTGAAAGCAGCTTCTTCATAGTCCAGCTTTCTGAGCGTGCCATTCTCTGGGCAGCCCAATCCCCCAGGATTGTTCAGGAAATTCTTTCTGGAAATCGAGCCTATAACCTCTTCGTATGATTCTTCCAATAATTTTATAAACATTGCTTTGTCCTTAAATTAGCTAGGATGTTTTCTATCATCTGCCAATGAGCACTTACTAGCAAATTAATAAGAACATTTTAGTGGAAATTGAAAACGTCTATATCATTATTGTATTTACAACATTGCTTTGGGCATTATGCAAATTCAAACTTCTATCTAAATTAATCTTTCTCCATGTAGAAGATAAGGCCGCAATGATAGTAAAAATGAGTTTCTGCCATTTATACCAACCCACTAATTACCACTCATTTTTTGTAGGCAATAAACATAATAAATATGTATCTTTTTTAAGTGTACTGATGCAAATTGAATAAAATAAGGGAATACAAATTGTACTTACCATCAAATTCTTTCTTTCTGAGTCTATTGAACAGAGCCTATAACTGTCTGCAACAGAACTCATATGTGGGATATAAAAATGAACGTAACAAATGAAAAATATAAAGAAACAAACAAAAACTCATAGATACAGACAACAGTTTAGTGGTCACTGGAGAGTAAGTGTAGAAGAGGGTAAAGGGGGACAAATATATGGTGTTGGAAGGAGATCTGATTCTGGGTGGTGAGCATACAATGCAGTATACAGATGATGTATTATAGAAATGTATACTTGAAACCTATATAATTTTACTAACCATTGTCACCTCAATAAATTTAAAACAACGTAAAAAAGCAACAGAATTATTCTAAATGCTTTAGTCAATCTTTCTCTGCCACCAGTTGATAACATGAGTTTGAATGTCATAAGAGCACACTGTTTTATTTTAGAGATGTATATCTTGTAGGTTTTATCCCTCAAGTGATATAAAAATATTTCTAACTAGTATGTTCAATTTGGCTGATGATCACTTTACGTCAGCACAGTGGCATAATCCGAGTGCCTCTAACCTCTCTAGCTCTGAACTGCTACTGAATATGGGCTGGGGTTTAATGTATGTAACACCTTCTGTGTAATTTTACAGTTGGAGGAGAATGAAAGACCTCCCCATCCAGTTCTTAGATCTCAAATTCTCAAATGTTAATGTAGTAATCATCTGCTGAGCACCATCTCCTGTGCTAGATGTGGACCCAGAGGTTGAGGAGTTCCCCTAATGCTCAGGCTCCCAGGGCAGTGTTTCCATGGTTTTACTTGATCCTTTAACACAATCACATGTTTAATAAAGTCATACATTCTTTCTATTGCCAAAAGACATTCTAAAAAAAATATTTCCTTACAGTAAGACAGAAAACAAAACATAATAAAATCTGGGTACACTTGCCCTCAAAACTTGCTCAAATAATATGTATTACGGCCTTGCATTTCTCCCAAGTTATAAGGCCAAATTGGGCTGACTTTATCCCCATATTAACCCAGTGAGATTCTATATAGCAAGACAGAACTTTAAACAGAATATTATTATCTGAAAATATCACTTAAAACTAGACGTTATTTGTCATAGTTCATATTTGAAAATGAGGAAGAACATCAATTTTAATATAATTCATTTTTCATCTAGTTCACTTAGATAATACTTTAATTGGAAAAGATCAAATACATTGATGAAAATATGTTCCCAAATACTCGACAGGAGGGTATTGGTAATGAAAAGAAACTTGGCTTTCATCTTAATGATGTGCCATGCTTTAACATTTTAATGAATAGAGCAATTTACACGGAGTCGAACCTTGACATTTGATATTAAGTTCATCCTTTCTAGAAGGTCAGGTTCTCTCAAATGATATTGAACTTTAAAGTACCTTTTTGTGTTTCTTTTATTTCTGTAATGTATAAATTATATATTACTATAGTTGAGACTAGATAAGCAAAAATATCAGGTTTCTTCTAGATTATCTTTTAATCAATAGAAGCATCTCTTTACAGATATTAAAAATAGAGTTCTCCTTAAACAAGATTATAGATAATCTATCCTTTGACTCCTTTAACAGATTAAAAAAAAACTTGGATATTCAGAGACATGATTTCAAAAGTTGTTGCTGAGAAGCTGAGAGAGTCCAATGAGGAGTTAGCTCAGTCTGAAGCAATTTCCTAAAATGGATAATTATAAGGGGTTCCATTGGATTCTGGGTATTTTCTTCATTAACAGTGCAGGTATCAGTAGGAAGACAGGCACACAGGGGGTCTTCTTGCCCCTGCACACAGAACACATACATGATGCATGTGCGCACACACACATATACCAAGAGTGTTGTATTACCAGTTGTACTATTGACTCTATTGCAATTTAATGGGGAAAAACAGAAACTATCAATCTGGATACATGAAACCTAGTCCAAGAGTTGCTATTTATTTTCTAATTAATGCCAGAGAAATAGGTATGGATTTCTCTTATGAAAAAAATGTACAATAGATCAAAAGAGAGACAATTGAGAAAATAAGTCCAATATTTGTAATTATGTATAATTTAAATATGAAAAACATTGATATTAAAAGCATGACCAAAAGAATATGATGGCTCTGGATTTACTATTAAAAAAAAAGACCATTTTATTTGCATATTAACAACCCAGTGATTCACATTCAATCTAGGTGTCCTCTTAGAGCTTAGGAAAATTCTATGACTTGCTGAGCAAAAAAATTATATTGTTTTCTTGCTTTCTTTGCCATTCCATATTTTCCCCTCAGTGATTCTCAATGGTGGATGCATATTAGAATTCACAATAGGTCTTTTTAAAATGATGATACAAGGGTCCTACTTCTAGGGATCCTGATTTAATTGGTTTTTAGGGGACTTGGCCTTATGTCTTTTAAAAAAAGCCTAAAGTGATAAATACATAATTATTTAACTTTGCTTAGTATCATCTTGAATAAATGTTTAATGCTTTCATTGCCCTTTTATAAACATTGTCTCTTATAATCTTCATTAGATATTTCAGTTAGTCAAGAGCAACTTTTATATCTATTTTAGAGTTGGGGTAAAACTTGTCCCATGGTTATGAGGGTAGTAGGTAACATGCAAACTGTTTCAAGTCAAAAGTGAGTTTATCTTGAAGTATAAGTCCTTTGAAACTGATATTAGTATTTTTCTTGCCACACAGAGCATTCTCCCTGTAAAAACAAGTATACAGATTCAACCACTATCAATAGGCTCATAGAGTACACATTCTTAACTAATTTTAGTAATGGTGATGTAATGACTTTAATGCCACCCAGATATATTTCACAACCCATCTTGTTAACACTGACATATGTTTAGAATATGGGTTTCCAAGTTTAGGATACGAGTACTACATACAGTTTCAGCACATGACTCACTGGACCTTAGAGAAAATCAAACTCTGGACCTCAACTTTCTTTTTTTAAAATTTTTATTGGAGAACAGTGTGTTTTTCCAGGACCCATCAGCTCCAAGTAAATGTTTCAATCTAGCTGTGGAGGGCACATCTCAGTGGCCCATGTGGGGATCGAACTGGCAACCTTGGTGTTATGAGCCTGCGCTCTAACCAACTGAGCTAACTGACCACCCCAGGATCTCAGCTTTCTTAACATAATTCAGAACCTAGATCATAATAGGCATGAACTCATGTAAAATAACATTTAATGAGCACCATTTCTGCATAAATAATTTTTCCAGATGAAGTCAGAGTTCAATAAAGAAAACAAGAGTGTTTGGTGTCCAGAGGAGGAGATAGATCAGTGCTATAATAAAGGGTGCTATAGCGACCACAACATAACGCTAAGAGAATGTGGTAGCCTGCCTCCACCACCTCGCAGATCTGTGCCCCAGATAGCCTCCCTCCACAACACACTCAGGTTGGTCTGTGTGACCAACAGCATATGGATAAAATGATGGCGTCTCACTTCTGAGATTAGGTGATTAAAAGACTGTAGCTGGCATCTTGAGTGATTGGTGTATCTTCCCCTGGATTCCTTTCTCTTGGATTGCTGGCTCTGGGGAAATCTCTGTCCCTCAGGAAGGACCCATGGAAGCCTCATGCCAATGGCCACGTGAGTTAAATTGGAAGCAGTATCTTCAACTACAGTTAAGTCTGGAGATGACTGCAGCCATGGCCAACGACTGGACTATCACTTCAAAAGAGACCTTGAGCTAGAAGTAGTCACCAGTGGTGTCCCTCAATTCCTGACTCTCAGAAACTGTGTGAGATAATAAATGTTTGCTCTAGTAGGCTGCTAATTCTCAGAGTTATGTTTTACATACCGATAGAAAATGAAAGCAGGAAATATTTGGAAGAAAAAGGAAAGGAGAGGTCCATTATAATTAGAGAGAGGAGGAAGCTTGGAGAAGGGATTTGACTGTCAGGACACAAGGAGCATTGGATCCTTCACATGGAGAATTAATACTGAAAAATCATAGCAATTATGGTTCAAAACAATGCGAATATTATAAATCTGGAAAATGTAAAATTAATAATATGATAAAAATTGAGAGGGGAGGAAGAGGAGATGGGAGTAGCAAGAGTTCTAATGTTTTCATCTTTGTTTTACATAGACTGTTTTTGAAATTAATTTTTATTGAATTTATTGGGGTGACAATGGTTAGTAAAGTTACATAGGTTTCAAGTGTACAATTCTGTAATACATCATCTGTATATGACATTGTGTGTTCACCACCCAGAGCCAGTTCTCCTTCTATCACCATGTATTTGACCCCGTTTATCCTCTTTCACATCCCTCTCCCCGCTTCTGGTAACCACTACACTGTTGTCTGTATCTATGAGCTTTTGCTTGTCTTGTTCATTTGTTGCTTTCATTTTTATATCCCACATGCCACTCTAAATGCACCTGATCTCATCTGTATTCTTCTTTTGAAGCTGGCATATGTTATCAAAAAAAAACATGGTAAAACAATAAATCAATAAAATAATGAAGGGCATTCACGATTAGTAGAGGGGAGCAGATGTCCCAAACTGACTGAATAGCCTGAGTTAATGCAGAAAAGTTGGACTTTGGTGGGAATGACTGATGGGAGGTGGGAAGACTGGCTATCAGAACTTCCCATAGACACAAATAGGATAGGAAGGGCTGCAAATGATAAAGCTGTGGTGGGCTTTGAATGCCCACCTGAGGAATTTGTATATTGTCTGATAAAAACCTAAATTTGCAAAAGAGAATTCCAGTCACTTTTAACAACAAATTGTAAGAAGAGGAACCACCACCAGGAGGACCATGTGGCAGCCCCTCAGGGAAACAATGAGGCCTGAGATAGCTTTGCCTGGGGGTAGAAAGAGGCGAGAGAGGAACAACTTGACAGATGTTGTTGAGGCCTAATTGAAGAGGGGGTTGGCTGAACTGATGGAGAAGGAGGAATAACAACACTTTGTGTTCTCAGTCTGTAGGTGATAGAGGGAGAGTGATGCCTTTAATCTAACAGGAGGAGCACACGAGCCAGGAAAGTTTGGGGAAAATGAGAGATACCAGGCACAAAAGTACTAAGTCTCACATTGGAGCAGCGCTCAGTCATTTACAAAGTAATCTGGAGCCATTATGTTATTTGTTCGTCACAATGGTTCTGCAGAAAAAGGGCAAACCTTAGAGTCTTCACTTGGGAGATCAAGAAAACCAAGAAAATGAGCTGCAGTTAACTTGGTCAAGGTCACGGAACTGGTAAATAGCAGACCTGCAACTAGAATTCGAAGGTCCTGATTAAGAGTTCTGTGTTTTCCCATTATATTCAGCTAGTAATACAATTAGTACTACACTTTCAATAAAATTTTTTTTTAGCTATGCGCACGGTGTGTGCTTGATGGAGGAGCCATACTGAAATGAGCCAGCAAAGTTGTCCTATAGATTCCTGTTCTATTATCACCTAGAAAGCCAGTGAACCACCGCAGTGGAGTTTTTTTTATTTTATTGGAATTGGAAAGATAGAGAATTCAGTCAAATTCAACTGGAAAATTGAGAGAAACAGGAACAATTGGGAAAATTGTAAGGAAATGAGCCATAAAGTTTCTGATGTAAAGTAAACCCATAACAAGTTGGAAGGCTATGATTTAATGAGTAAGAATACAGGCTAAAAGAGTGAAAACAAAAATAAGAAAATACTAAGAAGGAGATAAGAGGCAATGAAAAGATATGGAACCCAGTGACAAAGGAAATGTATATTAAGTGAAGTAAGGAGAATTTCAAAATTCAGAGTTGATCTGACCAATGCAGGATGCCTGTTCACATTATGTAATTGAACATAGGAAACTTCAGAGACTGAGAAAAAGGTGGTTTCTTTCTCTACAGAAGAAACACACTGTAATTCTCACAGGAGGTTCCTACTGGTCTCTTCGGCAGTTTCCTTCCTTAAAGAATAGCACCTCTGCTTTTTCTGTCTGACTTATTTCACTTAGCTTTATAACCTCAAGATCCATTCATGTTGTTGCAAATGGCACTATTTCATCTTTTCTTATGGCAGAATAGTATTCCATTGTGTATATATACCACAACTTCTTTATACAATCACCTATCAAAGGACACTTTGGTTGTTTCCATGTCTTAGCCACTGTAAATAAAGCTGCAATGGATGGTAAGGGGGTAAAATATATGGTGATGGGAAGAGAACTGACTGGGTGATGAACACACAATGTGATATATAGATGATGTATTACAGAATTGTACACCTGAAACCTATGTAACTTTGCTAACAATTGTAACCCCATTAAACTTTAATTAAAAAAAAAAAAGAATAGCACCTCCTGAGAGGCTAATGAGATGCTCACCTTCCAGTGGAGATGAGGCTTCTGCCATGCTTGTGCGGATCACTGACTGGCCATGCCAATTCACCCCAAAATCTGTCTTCCTTTGGTGTTTAGGAAAAAACGATTCTAAGGACAGAGCTTTGACACACCCTCACCAGTTTCAATTTAAGAGTTTTCTTTCTTAGCATTAAAGTCACATTTTGAAAAGGCTATAGAAGTATCTCCTCTTTATCTTTACTTATAATGGGTCTAATATCTATATTGCATTCATTTACCCTAACACGTTTATTTGACTGATCTCTGGGCAGGCCTGGCATCTTCAGCACAAGAAAGGATACCAAATCCTTTTGCCAACAAGCACACAATCCAAGTGAGCATTGCTTTTTTCCCTCTTATTACAAGATTTCTTATACTAAGGTACTCCAGGCTGTGTATGTCAAAAGTCAACTCCTAAGACACTGCAAACTGAAAAATAGTTTTTGTTCATTTGTTTGTTTTCATTAATTAATGCCCTGGTCATCATTTCTACTGGACAATCCATTTATTTCATAGGTGATTGAAAACTAATGACTCAATACCATGACTTGGGCAGGGTCCTCTCTGTATGAGACTATCCCATTGGCCGTTTTGCAGGGCTCATGATAGTGTAGAAACCAGCAAAGGCATTTTAATGGATTTGAGTTACATGAGCTATAAAGTCAATCCTGCCTTGAGATTCAACAACTCTGTGTTTTAATGGGTGTCATAACTGTACCCAGTTCTTAGTAAAAGAAATTTGAAGGACACTATTTATTTTCATGGTTCCCTTGCCTGTTGGGTTTCTGGAAATGAAAGCCACAAATTTGTCCTCAAGCTTCACAAACAGGTCTTTTCTAATTCTATTCTGTCAGAGGGCAACTTCTTTCTTTTACATCCTGAAAATCTGATAGGAAGAGGGATATAGATGATTGAGTTGAAAAAGTGAAATACGATCAGCCAAAAAATAATATTCATAGAAGTTCTTTTATCAATGGCCTTGTTACCATTTCTTTGAGTTGATAAAGTGAAATACAGTCAGCCAAAAAATAATATTCATAGAAGTTCTTTTATCATTTTACCATTTCTTAATGCGAACTTTGACTGAACTGTGAAATTGACTTTAAATTAAATGGATTCCAGACAAAAAAAATTTATATTTCAGAGATGGCTGCATAACCCCATTGGAATTTAAACAAGGAAAGGGAATATCAAAATAATTCAGCTCAGCTACCTTCCTTTCAGGAAATATGATTAAAGGAGGAAAAGAAAATATTCATTAAACCAATGTTTACTCTAAAAATATTTAAAAATGCCAGGTTAGTCTTGCTGATGGAACTATTTGATGTTCAGTTCAAACAAAAATCTCTGCTTTTGAGGTGCTTACATTATAGTGGTAGAGACATCGTAAGTACATAAGTAAAAAATATGATCTGACAGGTGACGATTAGAGCTATTGGGAAAATAAGGCAGATTTCAGAATAGAGGGAATTGTGGGTGGTGAATGGGAAGCATGTTGGCATTCCTTAGATTCCTTTTTTATTGAAATCTAAATTAAACAATAAAGGGCATCTTTCTGAGTAAACAGTTTGATGGGTTTGGGTAAATTAATATACTTGTATAATAATTGAGCACTACACAGAACATGTCTATGTTCCCAAAAAGTTCCCTTGTAGGAGTCAATCAATCTCCCTAAACACACCCTCTCCTGGTGAATGGTTCATATGCTTACTGTCACTAAAAATTAATTTTGCCTTTTGCATCTGACTTTTGTCATTTGGCATACTGTTTCTAATACTCATACATCTTTTGTGTATAAATAATTTACTTTTAATTATTAGCGTATTCCAGTGTAAGGATACATGCCATAATGTTTATATATATATATATATATATATATATATATATATATATATATATATATATATATATATATGTATATGTATATATTCATTGACTTGTTAATAGACATTTATGTTGTTTCCAGTTTTGGGTTGTTATAAATAAGGCTACTATGAATATTCATGTACAAGTCTTTGGGCATATATTCATTTCAATTTTCAGCATTATTGAAACATAACTGACAAAAGAAACTATATATATTTAAAGTTTACAACATTTAAAGGATGCAATGTATAATTTAAAGAGCACAGAGTTTTCTAGGAACTAAGAGATAGGGAGATGCTGGTCAAAGGGTACAATGCTTCAATTATCAGATGCATAAATTCTGCAGATCTAATGCACAGCATGGTGACTGTAGTTAATAATACTGTGCTGTATACTTGAAATTTACTAAGAGAACAGACCTTAAATGTTCTCACCATGAAAAGAAAAAATATAAAAAATCACTTTATGAGGTGATGAATGTATTCATTTACCTGATTGTGGTAATCATTTGTTCCATTAAGTTTATAATGTTATGGATTAGGTTAAAGAATGTTTAATCCTCATCCTCCTTAAATGCCACTGTTTGTTATTAGGCATTATTATTTTTATACATACCTGTATTTTACTTGTTTATATCAATTTATAAATTTTCCACCCATTATCATAAGTGACATCACCTTCACCTACTTTTATTTTCATTCTTTCTTTTCAAGTTTTATGTTAGATTTGAACTGGGTTGTGACATGAAATGGGAAACTTCCTTTTTGCATCTAAGATCTGAAACAGTACATGTAAGCTTAACATTATCTATTTTTAACAGCTTCACTATTACCCCCAGGAGAAATACCCAAACCCCATAGCCACCACCCCAAAGCCTCCATTTTCCCTTCCCCCCAACCTAGGCAACTACTTTCTGTCTCTGTAGAATTGCATATTCTGGTGAGTTTTTTCAAGCAGAATCATACAGGATATGGTCTTTTCAGACTGACTTCTTTCACTTAGCATAATGTTTCCAAGGTTCATCCATGTTGTAGCAAGCTGCTGAATAATATTCCACTGCATGAATGTGCTACCTTTTATTTATCCATGCATCAGTTCCCTCTTCAGATTCTCAACAGAGCTGCCTGCCTCACTTATGGCCAGTTTCATGCAGGTTTCACAGTGTTCGGACTCCAGGGAAGCATGCAGCTTACAGATGGAAATGGAGGGGTTGTCACTGTTGCCCATAGCTCCCAAACTGCTCTCAATGTAAGCAGAGTATACAGCATTAAGCATCTAGAGCGCAATTCACTTGATGAGTCTTTACTTCTCGCCTCAATAATTACAGCATATTAATATCCATCATCTAAAATTTCATTAGTTATTTTATTCCTGCAATATTAAGGTTCAGAAATAGATGTGGCTTTAATGATGTTTAAGAATATCAGTTAGACATTCGATGTTCTTTGTATTTTTTTTTTTAGTTTCTAAAAATTTTATTATGGAAAATAATGTGTGAAAATAGAAGAACTGAAACATATATAAACATACGTAGGTTCCACAAAATCTGAATGTATTGTAAATACATTGTAAATACATTGATGGCCATCCTCAGAACTACTCAATATTTAAATCAAGAGTCTTGGAATCCATTACAACTAAATTCAGCCTAATTGTATTCAAATTCAATATAACGTATTCTATTTGATTAGGATTCAAACAAAAGGAGACATAATTCATATCAAAGTCAATTATAAGCTTTGCAGAAAGCAGTTCAGAACATGCTGTTCCATCAAAACCAGTCCTTAGGGTCTACCTGGAAACATGCCAAATAGGAATTTAGAATTAGCAGAATTAGGTACTTACTATCACTGTATAAAGAACTTATGAAAGATTGAACAACAAAAGAACAAGTAAAACAAATGAAGAAACACAGCTCATAGACACAGACAATAGTTTAGTGGTTACCAGAGGGCACAGGGGGAGAGGATGGTAGATGAGGGTAAAAGGGATAAAATATATGGTGATGGAAAGAGAACTGACTATGGGTGGTGAGCACACAATGTGATATACAGATGATGTATTACAGAATTGTACACCTGCAAACTATGTAATTTTGCTAACAATTGTCACCCCAATAAACTTTCATTAAAAAAATAAGACTGAGGGACAAACCACATATTTAAATATCTTAAAGCAAACAACTAAATTTTCTTTTGTACCATGTTGCACTATATAAAAGCAAAAAGATATCTCAAAAATTTCTGTTTTGAATTGTTAGTGTGCCTTTAGTGCTTGCTGCTCTTTAATGTTTACAGTGGTGATTTATGTGCTTATAAGACTTTCCAATATGATATCAAATATACAAAGTTTTATACGTTGCCAGTCAAGCAAACACAAATAAATGGAAATACTACAAAAAAAAAAAAAAACAACAACGCCAAACATTGATCCTGTGTTGGATGATACGTTGCGAGTGCAGAAACAGGCTGGTGTGTTCGAGTGTGTATGCACTCTCGTGCATATATGTGTATTCAGGCTAGTGTATATTTAGGCTGGTGGACAGTCACAGGATGCGGGAGAATGCAGACCTATTAATAAAATATCTACCAGAATAGAAGGAGCCTGATTCACTTGCCAGATTATCTTCCTTAATAATTTATAGCTGATAGAAGGTTTCAACTGCAGCAGTTATTTTCATATATAGATATAGTGTTAAAATAAAATCTCTAGTCTGGTAGGGCAGCCAGACGATCACTGTTTGTTCATGGAGAACAAACCATCACTAAAATTGTTAGCTAGTACTGAAAATGTAATGTGTCATCTTTAAAATCACACCTACATTTTGGCAGACTAGAGGTAAAATAAGAATGCCAATAATGAATGTATTCACTACCTTATTGGTAAGGAAAACCAGATTAAGAATGAGTAGTAAAGGAGAAAGAATGTTTATAAACCTAACACAGATTAATCTTTCTTTTAAAGTTTTTAGGTAATAATGAAAGAGATGCCTGAAATTTCAATTTGCAAAATCTGGAAAATGCAAATCACTAAAGCTTGTCAGACAGTGTGTATTTCAATCTGTGTTTTGAGAGCATTTATTCTGTGAGATACTCTTCGAGAAGCGGTTGACTAGATAAATAAGCTTGCAAATCAAACTCATGGCCCCTCCTCTTTTTCATGTTCTTGACATACATTTATATACTGTAGACTCTAAGAAGATGTAAAGAAAAAAATCTGTTTAACTTTCTTTAATTTTTAATTAATGAGTTTACATTTGATAGAATAAATGTCATACAGACCACAGTTTTGGAAATAGTATGATGACATTATTCTATAGCTTTATTAATTTTCATGTTCTGATGTTATATATTAAAAGAAAGACAAATATTTAACCATCTCTAAAATGGTAAATTGAGGAAAAGGGACATCAAAGAATCCATCTTGCCTGGTAGGATGTCACATATTATACATATATTTTTATATCAAATAATATAGGCCAAACTCTCCTATATTTCAGGAAGAGTTAGTTGTTTCATTTTAGGAGCTTCTAAAGCAGTTTTTATTATAATATGCAGCACAACTTAATTTAATATTTTAATTAAAAAACAATGTGTCAAGATTTTGAAGTATACATAAACACACACATTTATTTATTTTGTTAATTGATACCGATAGACTCATCAACCAGGTTAATTAATACACTTAATCATAACAGTATCTAAGAAGTTCTCTGTCATCCCTCACTGGTTATGTTCTCTTCCATTCCTCCTTCAGAGTTCATCACTACGATGAATTTTGTTTTATAATTTACTGGACATTTTTATTGCTGAGTAATATTTATTATATATATCACATCTTCTTTATCCACTTATGTATCAATGGACACTTAGTTTGCTTCCATATCTTGGTTGCCAGTGGGAAGAAGAAGGGGAAGTGTGAAAAAGGGAAAGCAGAATAAGAAGTATGAACTTCCAGTTATAAAATAAATAAATCACAATGATGTGTAAATATGGTCAATAATATTCTAATAACTTTGCACAGTGACATGGTTACTAGACCTATCGTGGTGATCACATCATAAGGTATGTACATGTCTAATCACTATGTTGTACATCTGAAATTACTATAATATTGTATGTCAACTATAATTAAAAAAATAAGAAACCTTAATTTTGCATCAAAGTGGGTAAAAAATGCAAATCAATGAGGTAATGACTGTAGTAGCCCCGTGTTGGTGTAGAGGGTATGTGCATAGTGAGACTACAGCATTAAGAAGGTGCCAAAGGAAGTAGTTTCGGTAGTCAGAAAATAGAGTCCATGGGGCATCAATTACTTATTTAATGACTTTTCCAAGAAAGGATAGTCCTTTAAAAGGACTCAATATTGTCAAGATGTCAGTTTTTCCTGCTGTGATCTATGCAATTCAATGCAATTTCAATCACAATCCTAATAAATTATTTTTTGAATATTGACAAGCTGTTTCAAAAGTTTATATCAAAGAGCAAAAGACCCAAAAAAGTCAACATAATAATGAAGAACAAAGTTAGGGAACTGACACTAACAAACTTCAAGTTTCTCTACAAAGCTACAGTAATCAAAATAATGTGGTATTGATGAAAGAACCAAGTGATATTTCAATGGAACAGACTAGAGAGGTCAGAAATAGACCCACATATATAGTCAACTGATCTTTGACAAAAGAGCAAATTCAATGGATAAAATATAGTTTTTCAATTACTGGTACAAAAACAACTGGAAATCCACATAAAAAATTCTAGACACAGACCTTGTACTTCTCACAATTATAGACCCAAATGAGAAACAAAAACTATAAAATTTATAAAAGGTAACATAGGAGAAAATTTAGGTGGCCTTGAGTTTAGTGATGACTTTTTGATACAAAGCTAAAAGCATGATCCATATAAGAAAAAATTGATAAGGTAAACTTAATTAAAATTAAAGACATCTGTTCTGTAAAAGACACAGGTAGGAATGAAAAGACAAGCTATAGACAGCAGAAAAATATTTGAAAAACATCTGATAAAAGATTTGTATCCAAAATATACAAACAAACTCTCAAAAACAGCAATAATAAAACAAAAAGTCGGCAAATGGTCTGAGCAGACACTCACAAAAAGAATATATATCAATGGTAAATTAGCACATGCAAACATGTTCAATGTAATATGTCTTTGAGGAATTGCAAATTAAAATAGCAATGAACTACCACTTACACCTATTAGAATGACTAAGCTCCAAAACACTGATAATACTAAACACTGACAAGTATGTAGAGGAAAAAACTCACTCTTTCATTGCTGATGAGAATGTAAAATGATACAGCTACTTTGAATAACAGTTTGGCAGTTTCTTACTAAGCTAAATGTAATCTTACCATATAATCTATTATTCAAGTTGCTGGTGGGAATGAAAACTGGTACTGCCACTATTGAAAACAGTATGGATGGTCCTCAAAAATTAAGACTAGAGCTACTGTAGGACCTAGCAATCTTTTTCCTGGGTGTTTACCTGAAAATTTTGAAAACATTTATCTGTAAAGATATATGTGCCCCTATTTTCATTGCAGCAGTATTCACAGTGGCCAAGACATGGAAACAACTTAAGTGTCCTTTGATACATGATTGGATAAAGATGTGGTGTATATACACAATGGAATATTACCCTGTCATAAGAAAAGATGAAATACCGCCATTTGTGACAACATGGATGGATATTGAGATTATCATGCTAGTGAAATAAGTCAGGCAAGAAAAGTAGAAAACCATTTGATTTCACTCATATGTGGGATATAAAACTGAAAGCAACAAACGAACAAGACAAACAAACAAAACTCAGAGACATAGACAAAATATGGTGGTTGCCAGAGAAAAAGGGGCTGGAGTGAGCTAAAAAAAAGGTAAAGGGGGTCAAATATATGGTAACAGAAAGAAACTTGACTTTGAGTGGTGAACACACAATGCAATATACAGATGAATTATTATAGAATTGTGCACCTGAAACCTACATAATTTTACTAGCCAATGTCACCCCAATGAATTTAATACAAATGAAAACATATACCATACAAAAACCTGCACATAAAGATTTCTAGAATTGAGTGTTAATTACCCCCAGATAGGAAGCAACAGCTACGTCCTGCGACAGATGAATGGATAATCAAATTGTAGTACATCCAAATAATGGAATAATATTCAGCAATAAACAGAAATGAGTGATCAAGCCATTAAAAGACATGTAGAAACATACATGCATATTTTTCAGTGAAAGAAAGCAGTCTGAAAATGCTACACACTCTTAGATTCCAACAATATGACAATTTTGGAAAGGCAAAAAGACCAACGGTTGCCACGGGTTTGAAGAGAGGGAACAAGAGAAAATAAGGAGCACAGGAGATTTCTAGGGCATTGAAACTACTCTGTATGATATTGTAATTGTAGATGCATGACATTATGCATTTGGCAAAACCCACAAAACTGTACACCACAAAGAATGAACCCTAATGTAACGTATGGACTAATTAATAATGATGTATCAACATTGGTCTATTAATTTTTAACAAATGTACTATACCACTTCAAGACACTAAAAATAGGGCAACTCCGAAATGGGGTCAAGTGGTATATGAGAAGTCTGTACTACCTGCGCAATTTTTCTGTAAACCTAAAACTGTCTTAAAAAATAAGCTACCAATTTTAAAAAAAAGGGTTACACTGAGTCAGGTAGAATACAGAAGTGTATATATCTGGCATGACTTTAAAATTGTATGTTTTAATTAAAAATAATAGGGCAGTCATTATATATGCCAAGCTAGATATTATCAAAGAATTACATGAATAAATCAAATGTATAAATTTCCATTTAATTTAAAATTTCTTGACTCCTGTTACAAATTTCAAAATTACTTTTCTCAAGCACATGACTGATTAATGAATTCTAGAAGAATTAGAATTTCTGTTGATGCAGTTCTGGTCAATAGTTAAGAGTTCTTGGCAGGTAACAGGTAAACGTCTTAGGCACTTGACTTTCATAAATGTATATTCTTATAAATCTCACTGTAGATTTGTACCATGGGATTGAACCTTAAATGTATTTAACAAAATATAGAGAAAAATATTTTCTTGGGTAATTTATTAAAACCGTAAATAAATGGCAACTATTTTCACCAGGGCATTGAACTAGGTACTAAATGAGGTTGCAGTGATTGTGCTCATGAGAGGTTTTCAGTTCTCAGATAAATCTAGAATGAAGACAATGTGTGTGGCCTGGCAAGGGACTGATCCAGTCAGAATGTCTTGTCAAATTCACTTTCTTCAAGTTTTGGCCCAAATGTCACATTTTCAGTGAAGTACACACTGATCCTCCATTAAACTTGTGGATCCATCCACTCAGCATTCTGATAGCCCTCACAGTGCTCTAAGATGTCCATGGTAATTTTGCCCACAAGTGCTCTATGTAGAATGTACTGATTTAAAAAGAACAGAATCTGAGCATAGGGGCACAGAGGAGAGAAGTATCTTTAGGCTAGGACATATTGTGATATGTCTTGAATAAAGTAGTTGTTTCTTCCAGCATTGAGTTTAGTATGGTTTTACTGGTAACTTGATGAGTTACCATAGATACGCATGCCATAGGCAAAACGCTCTGAGCAATTATACCAATAGGACCATGTAACTATAGTGTGCTATTAGAACAAAATATAATTCATTGAGCCATCTTCAGGAAATGAGAAGGTTTTTTATGAAACAGAAAATCCTCTGGATTTAGAGTTTTTCTGTACTATCCTTTTTACCTTGAAATTGTCAACTTTATAGTATCTTTTTTTAATCCATCCTTCTCTCCAAATTTTATTCTTACCAAGAGAGATGAATGTAGCTTTTAAGGCAAAGTGAATTTTGAGCCCACAAAGTTCTCAAGTAAATCATTAGAATGCAGCCTAAGTAGCTCTAGGCATTTTCACCCCTGCTTTTTAGTCACTTGTTCAGTAGGTTTGGGCCTCAAGAATTTATGTAATTTTTCTTAGAACACTGACTATTATATCTATATTTACCAGGAAGTTCAAAGTATTAAACACCTGGTTAATATGTAAAAGCCTCGCCCTGTGGCAATAGAAAAGAGCATTTCTGCCAAGCACTCTTGAAAATGGTGAGGGCAGCAGCTATAGCTGTGATTACAGTGGTAGTTTGGGGGTTGAGTTGATCCAGTGGTACTTGCGTGTCATAGACAGGCTTCCCTCAAATCTAGTGCTGCTAAATCCTATGCTGGCCTATCTGCTCTCTCAATTGGAAAGGTCACCATGGAGATGATTTTTGAAATAAACAAAGAAAAGGAAAAACTGACCTTCTCATTTCTATCTAGCTGTAAGATGATTACCCTTGTGTGATGATCAAAGGTGGGGGAGGAGTCTGTTTAGCCTGTGAGACTGCTGAAACTACAACCACTGGACTCAATCCCTTACGTTGGGGACACTGTTGTCTTCATTTCAAGGCTTTTGTTCAAATCAAGAGGTCAGTATTTGAACTAAAATAGCCTGTACTCTTACATATACACATTCTCACAAACACTGCTGACATATAGTGTATCTCCTCTAGGATGTCCCTCTTAGGACATTTAATAAATTAACCCGTGAACTCCAGCAGAAGCAAGACACAGATTTATGTGGGCTTAAATTTTTTTTTAAGAAGTATTTTACAAATACTGTTGGATATCCATCAGGTACACGTTTTCTTTGAAGGAAAAACAAGCCCTTCCTTCTCTGGTTTGTACTATCCTCCTGCCCAAACTACCCCCACCCCCAATCTAACTTAATAGTAATTTATGTGTAAATAAATTTATATAAGAAAGACCAGATTTATTTTTCTCTCCAAGTCAAAAGAGCATACCTCCAAGTGTTAATGCCAAAGAAAAAACTAAATCTTTTTTTTCTTCATTCTTCTGTGAAGCTGTAAATTATAGAATGATGAAATAGAAAGACCATTGAATTAGTAGGTAGACTATTATAACTAGAATCCAGGTTCTTCCATTAGTTAAGAGTGTGTCTTTGGCCAAGTCACATAATAATAAAAAGGTTTAATTTTTTTTCACCAGAAAAAATGAAATGAAAGCAATAGTAAAAATTTCCATTGATCTACCTATATATAATTGTGTTGTGAAACCTGAAAGATAATGAATTAGAGAGTGCTTTGTAGATACTTCAACACAATACAAACCACTCGCTATTATTCATATCTGTTTGCATTGTGACAGAGGAAAGAAATATTTTAGCTGCAAATCAGCGCACAGTAGAGTGAATTGTAACATACCTCAGAGATGAAATGCCACTGATTCCAAGTGTCTCAATAAAGTCATATTCATAAATAGCTGTGGCTAGAGCCCAAAAAGCACTTGGTTTTAATTTGCTTTTAATTTTAAAATAAATGCCAAAGGCATATGTGTTTAAATTCTGCCATTAAACATTATTTCAGACTTATTATCAAATGCATATAATTTAAGATAAGATTTAAACCCCTTTTAAATAGTTGTTTTTAAAATATAAAACTCTAAAATTTTTTCTATTCTTTGGTAAGATAATCTTAATGAAAAAAAAATATAACAAATATTTTAAAAAATAAAAATAAATAAATAAAAATAATTTGATGACTGTCAAGATATTTGAGCTAACCACTCTTAAATATTTTACAGTCTCTCATAAATTATTAGTTTCAGGTTTGTAGTTTTCCACTGCTGGGTTTTCACTGTATATGTCAAGTAGACCAACAGGTACAATATCCAATGACAGTATTCTTCAGGATATAGATAAATACATGATCAATGACATGCTCATAAGTCTAATCTATTATATTTCTATTCCCCACATATCACAGTCTCGAAGTATTTGAAATAGGCCATGCTATTTATATGTGTTTATTCTACATGGGGGAAACATTTATTTTTTCTGAAGATGATTATAATAGAAAATGTTTCCTTGTCTGCTCTGCCCTAAACGTTACATCCTTTTGTTCTTTGTCAGAGTAATTATCAGTATTACAACATGTGTTTCCTGACTGCTCATTAGCAATAGTCTCATTTGTTATCAGCGAAGATACACGGATTATTTTATTTTTTATTTCCAAAGAAATCTTAAACCTCCTCAGTTGTTTACATCAAAATTTACCTTACTACTGTGATTTTTAGAGTTTCTGAAGCTTGTTTATAAAGTCCTTCAATGTCTGATCCCATAATTAATTTTTCTGTTTCATTTAAGTGAAATATGTATACATAATATCATGCATCTAGATTTATGATGAAATTTGAAATATCATTTAGCATATTATTTCTATTCTTCAAAGAAAATGCTAATTCACTGACACAATTTAAACATGAAATGTTTTTTTAAGCATAAATACTCAGAAGATAAATAATCATGAATTGCAATGACAAGCATTGAGGCTTTATTTCATCTAGCCATTGAAACTGACCAGGTTCTCATGAAAGTTCTATACAGTGCCTGGGGAGATAGAATACCTTCAAGTGCTTTACGGTAATATTCGTTCTACTTCTACAAATGTGTATTAAGTGATAGAATCTCTTCCTAATCTGTAATCCTCCGAGCGGAAGCAATAAGCAAACAATTTAGGCATACTCCTCCCAGCTTCTCTCCTGACTGAGACTAACTCATCGCTAGAAGCATGTATGAATGCTGTTTCTTAGACTGTCCTCAGCTATGCTACAAGTACCTGAGAAAATGTCTAAGGAAGGATATATTTGGGGCATCACAGCACTATGAACAGTGCCCCAGAAAACACATGCACTAACCTCTTTCTTTAGGTAGCATTTGACAACCAGGTGTGTTTCCCCAGAGTAGAGAGTTGGAGTAGACCCCAGAAGAGGTTCACCCTGTAGAAGGGTGATGCTTGGTTCATAGGGCAGCCTGCTTTCATACTCATCCAGTCGATTTGGATTGGAAATGCTTTGAAAGCAAAGCAATGCCAACCTGCCATCTCTATTCCAATTGCATGCTTTCTAGTATATTTTCATACTGCAGGAGTGCACTGTTTTCTAAGAAATTGGATCTCAAATGATGTGTTTCAAAATATACGAATTTGCTGGCATTCAAATAATATTTTAGTTACTTTGGATCAGATTTGCTATGATATATGTTTGGAAATTATCTTTAAGTACGTGTGCACAGGAGGTAGGTGAGCCTTCCATGGCCCATGGTTTGTAGCTTTAGGCATAGAGATAATTCAATAAAACAGAGTGTTCCAGCTGAAAGTAGACATGGTACGAAAGCAGGTAAAGTGTAAAACATTTTATATGGATAAAATATAAACTTTATTAAACATTATGGACAAAGATTTGTAATACAAATGAAGTTAAAAATGTTAGAGCTGGGCCAACCAAGTGGCGCGATGGTTAAGAACTGGCTTGGGATGCCAGAGGACCCCAGTTCGGATCCCACATATGAGGGCCAGTGACACTGCCCTCCACAGCTAAGATGCTGAACAACAGCTCAACCTGGAGCTGGGCTGCCGTGAGTTCCCGGAAATGGCGTAGGCTGCAGCACCTGCTGCAGTGGGTTGCCATGGGCTACCGTGTGTGGCCAGCAGCCAGCGTGAGCGGCCAGCAGCCGCAGTGAGCAGCCATCCAGAAGTCGGCGACTGATCTGCCTCACCTGGGAAGAGCGCAATGATGGTGCCACATTGTGCCAGTGAAGCAACGTCTTCCACAACTACACTGAAGAATAAAAGGCCAGCAACTTGTCTGTTCCCCTTCCCCCAATTCCCCAGCACTGTTCCCATCCCCCCAATTCCCCAATAAAAAAACTTAAAAAATAAAATGTTAGAGCTGACGAAGTAGAGGAAATCAAAAGTTTTTGAGTGTTTTCCACTGAAAGGGTGATGGACATCACGGGCCATGCATCTGGGTATCTAGTCACCTTTGCTCTGAGGATGTTTTGTTTTCTTCTGGCAACAACTTTTGTGGCCTTTGTATTTCTGCTAATTTCCTTATTTGTCCAAATGACTAAGCTATTTTTAAATTTGAATGATTCACAATATAATGTGCAATATTTGTTATTTGTGTCAGAAACTGTCTTTAAACCTCTTGAGCTTTCTAACACTAAACATGTTCAAAAGCTTCCCTGAAGAATTTGATGTCTTAAATTATGCATTTAGCTATTAGCAGACAAGAGGTAAACAATTTTATGTCCTTGGAGAAAACCAAGTAGATATAAAGAACTCTGTTACAAAAAATAAGATATATAAGAGGAGAAAAAAGGATGATCTAATATAATCTAATAGGTTTAAAAGGAGAATATTAAATATCAATCAGCTGAAATTTTTTCAGAATTAATAATATACATGAATTATATGCTGGAAACACAATAAATCTTAAGTACAATAAATAAATATTGATTAACCTGACAGTTATACTGCCAAGGAGAAAAATGTTAAAAGCCAGAAATAAAAGTCAGATTAACCATAATGTAAAGATAACAAGACTGCAGCAACTCTTTTAAAATCATCAATACAAGTCTACATATGAAAGAATATGGGAACGTAAAATGGAACAGACACGCTGGACAAGAGTGTGCCAGTTTTTTGAAAAATTAAATATCTATATACCATATGATTCGGCAATTGCAATCTTGGAAATTTATCCCACAGAGACGAAAACTCATGTTCACCCCAAATTCTGTACCTGAATGTTCATAGCAGCTTTAGTTATAATAGACCCAAAATGTGCTGCGTAAGGTGAATGATTAGAGGAACTGTAGAACATCCACACCATGGAATATTACTCAGGTATAGAAAGGAATGAACCATTGATATACACAACAACTTGGATGGATCTCAAGGAAAATATGCAGAATAAAAAAGTCAGTCTCAAAAGATAATATGCTGTATGGTTCCATTTTATATAACATTCTTGGAATGAAAAAATTACCAAGAATGAAAGCCACTAACAGAAAGTAGTAGTTGCTGGGGGGCGATGGGAAGGGAGGCTGTGGTTATAAAAAGGGTCCTTGTGATGGAACTGTTGTGTGTTTTGACTGTGTTGGTGGACATGAACTACATATATGTTAAAGTTACATAGAACAAATGCATGCATGCGCACGTGCACACACACACACACACACACACACACACACACTCACACACAGGCGCATACATATAAAATGGCTTATTTCTGAATAAGGTCAATGGATTGTATCAATGTCAATTTCTTGTTGTAAAATTACAGTAAAATGGTAAGTGACATAAGTCAGACAGAGAAAGCAAATGCCATGTGATTTCAATTATGCATGTAATTTAAAAAATGAGACAAAAGAACAAATAAAACAAAACAGAAATAAACTCATAAATACAGAGAACAAACTGATGGTTGCCAGAGAGGAGGTGGGTGGGAAAATGGGCAGAAAAAGGGATTAAGAAGTACAAATTTCCAGTTATAAAATAAGTCACAGGGATGTCATGTATAGCATAGATAATATAGTCATTAATATTGCAATGACTAAGCACGGTGAGAGATGGTTACTAGACTTGTGATCACTTTGTAAGGTATATAAATGTTGAATCACTATATTGTACACCTAAAACTAATATAATATTATATGTTAAGTATATGTTTTTAAAAAGGGCAAATAAATATGTTTTTTTTAGGACAACTAAAACTGGGTGTGTTTCTAACGTCTCCCACTGTTTGGATTGAATTGCTTGTCTCTGAAATTCACAAAGCCCCCAGTGTAACTGAATTTGGAGACAGGCCCTTTAGGGAGGTAATTAAGCTCAAGGAGATCAAAGGGTGGGCGCTAACCCAGTAGGACTGGTGTCCTTATAAGAGGAGACACCAGAGAGCTCTCTCACTCTCTCCACCACAAAGAAGAGACCCTGTGAGGACCCAACAAAAGGCAGCCTGCTGCAATCCAGGAAGAGTGCCTTCTTCAGGAAACAACCTCACATGGCTCCTTGATCTTGGACTTTCCAGCCTCCAGGACTATGAGAAAATAAACGTTGGTTCCTTAAGCCACCCCATCTGTGGTATTTAGTTATGGCAGCCAAGCACACTAATACACTCAGTAAAGAAATTTCTAAAAAATGCTCTTAAGGAAAAAGCAAATTGAAATCAGGAGTGGAATAACAAGCAAAGTCACAGTGATTAATATCAGAAAAAATCCAAATAAATAAAAAGAAGATTATACAAAGGATTGATTTCAGGGATATGTGAAATTAGAATGAAGTTATTGAAGAACAATAAAACATATACTTGCAAAGGATATGTATAGTATATCCTTTACATAGGCTATATTTTAACTTTAAAGTTAAAATATGAAAAAGATTTATTATTTAGAAGACAGCAGAACTATTTTTTTTCTTTAACTTAAGAAAATATGTTAGTGCAAAACTTAATGCATAGTTTATAAAGCCGTGGAATTGAAAGATTGTATTTAGATATATGAAAACACCTCAAAATAAAGCAAGAAAGGCAGAAAGGGTAATTTAGTTTGGGGAGGATTTATATTGTCTGGATAAAAGATCTTTGTCAGGTATATACTACATTTGCCATATATATGTCCCAGTATATGGTGACTTTAAACAAAAATAAAAATTTTTGATGTTGAAGTCTAATTTATTATATTTTTCATGATTGGTGCTTTTTTGTATCTTAAGAAGTCTCCAACCCTACAAGCTTACTAAGATACTGTGTTGTGTCTTATTCTAAAATAGTTAATAAGTTTTTTCAAAGCTTATTAAGATTTTTGTCTCATAAGGGGGATAGGAGAAAAAGGTCTGGGCGGAGTAAGCAGTGTCTGCTGTTCTCCTTCTGCGGTCAGTACTGGAGGGGAAAGGGGTGGGCAGTGGGGGATTTATCTCTGAAGCTGCTGCTTCTGCTGTGCAAGAGGGTGCGCATCTTCTGTCTGCACACCCGGCTCTAGGGCCCCATACTCCCTCCCACTCTAGCCTCATGAGCTTTTAGCAATTTGTTAACAATTATAGGTAAAAACAGGTTATATAGCATTCAGTGGCATCTGTCCTGGGTAAACACATGCTCAGGTCCAGTTTCTCCCCGCAGGCTCTTTCCTCCTCCCCCTCCCTTCCCCTCCCCGCAGGTTTGCAGTTAGTCGTTTTCCCTGACAACTTGGTTTTCTGATGAGTTCAAGAAAAGTCATTACTTTGTAGATTGCCCAGCGTTTTTTGTGTTATAAGGATGGAGACCATGTTGTTTCCAGCTCTCTAAATCTCCATGTTGAACTTGCACATACTTATCATACTATTATTTATATTATATTATGATTATTGTTTATTAAGCATTGTAGTCAAGATAGTATACATTTAGCCATCAGTAATTTCTGATTTCAAGGGCTTGGGGTTTTACTGTTGATTCTTGCTATTGTACCTTGTTATCTTTTATATGTTCGTATTTTATTGATATTACACTAGGGCCTGATTTGGGATTGATCTGTCACAAGAGGATAGTTTTCCTTATGGCCTGAGCCAGGGGACAACTTTAGACCGCTTCCAATCTGGCAGCAGCATTCTCATCGTTCTCAGTTTTTGTGGGCCCCGTATTCAGTACAAACCCAGGAGTGAGACCTTTCATCCTCAGGGAACTCCAGCTTCTCTTAGTTATGAGTTTTCTTTTTGTCCTTTAACTGTTTACTTTTTGTGAATCTAGCGATGTACTTAAAATATGTTTAATTGAAAACCTAGCTTTACTATACTGAACTATATAAAATTGTCAGTATTCCATTATATTTGAATTACAGAAATAGCATCTTCACAGGGTTCAACCTTCTGTTTTTAGTAATAGGTTCCTACAGACAACTCTTTCTATTGCTAGAAAACTGTTTTTCTTCATGCTTACTTTTCTATCTAAAATATTTCATAGCAATACAGTATATTTTAAAGAATGGCAAACTTAGTCAATTACAGGATTTCCAGGTAATGGGACCATGGTAATCAATACATGCCATTCAGAATGTTTAAACTATATTTAGAGGAAAGTACCCAGTCCATATTTTATGGGAACTCATAAGAATATAAAATTTATAAAATAAATGTGAGGGCATATTTTGAAATCCTGAAAATGCCAATTGAACATCTTTGGTTATAAGACATAAGCAAATTAAGGTCACCAAAGGGTTAAGAATGAGGAAGAATCCTGATTTAAAAGGATGTCTTAATACAACTCATTTCATGCCAGAGTAGAAACTGGACCTGAAGACAAAACCTGGTAAGGGAGATGCTAAGAAGCTTTTAAAATATTATATGAACAAAATGGTCAGAATTAAAATCAGAAAACTAGCAGTAGGAGTGAAAAAGTTTGTGTGAGAAATGCCAGAATTTCCCATTTAACTGGCTGAAAGAGAAATGGTGGATAAAGTAAGACTATAATACCAAGGTGAATCACCTCAGAAAAAGAGGGAATACTTTACAAATCAAATGGGAAGACAGACAAAAAATCATTTCTGTTATGCTGACTTTGTGGTGTCTGACAGACACAATTCCAATTTAAAGGAAGAGAATTCTCTTCTGGCATCAAACAAATAACATATGCAAGCTGAGTACAAATATAAACACCAAAATCAATCTAAAAATAAGATAGATACAATTGAAGGAAGATTATGGTCATTTTGGACTAGAGTTTGTATAGAGGTAAAACTACAGATGAAGTTCTTTTCTTGTTTCAGTTTTAGCTAGAGAAATTTCTATAAAGCAAAAAAAATTTTTTTATATAAGTGTGAAAACTTGGCACATAGATATTGGGCCTATCGGAAAGTTATCAGACTTTCTAATAGTACAAGAATCCATTAGACTACTTGTGAAATGAGCACCAAATACATATCCATACTGAGAATTTAAGTCATATTAGTATGAAACATTCTTGGTTGCAGCTTTGCCACAAGCAGATGACACCTTGCTTCATCTGGTTTGTGTAGTGCTTCTTTTTTTCAAATAAACATAACGCATGATTAGAAATTCAAGATGGTGTATGTCAACATTCTTCCACAAGAAAGCCACATTCTTTTACAAAAGTAAAAACTGTACTGAATTTTAAGAACAAGTTTGAAATTCGGCAACTTGAGTGTATCACTTTTCTTAACTAAGTGAAAATTCTGTTTTTATTATTATTTGTTTATTGTTTTCACTTACGGTTGACATTCAATATATTATTTTCAAGTGTGCAGCTTAGTGGTTAGACATTTATTTAAGTTGTGCAGTGATCCCTCTGGTTAGTCTAGTACGTGGCACTTTGCATAGATGTTGCAACATTAAGAGATACAAATTGGTAGTTACAAAATATAGTCAATAATGTACCTGTGAATAAAAACTTATTTGGAAATTGGGTCTCTGTGTATATAATTAAGATGCAAGTTAAGATAAAGTTATACTAGCATACAGTGAGTCTTTAATCCAATATGACTGATGATGTTATAAGAACAAGGAAGTGATGCAAAGACACACAGGGAGAATGCCAAGTAAAAAGAAAGGCAAAGATTGAAGTCAAGGATCTATAAGCAAAAAAATTGCTGGGAACGCCAGGAGGTGAGAGGTAGGCAGGAAACAGATTCTCCCCTAGAGTCTTTAGTGAGAGCATGGTCCTGCTGACACATTAATTTCAAACTTCATAGAGCCCAGAACTGTAAAAGAGTACATTCCTTTCTTTTCAACCATCAAGTACTAGGAAACTACAATAATACAGTGTAGTTGGAAAATAAATTATATTAACAAACATCGAGAGAAAATATATGCCAGTTACTGATTTGGGGGCTTTGTTTATTTTTTGGTCTATTTTTCTTACATTAGATAAGAAAATGTGATTCCAAGGTTTGAAGTACTCCTGAAATATAAGTGGCAGAGCATAAAGTTGGGTGTAAACCTAAAAACACGTTTCATATTCATTTATATTTTGTAGAAATGACTTTTGGACAAAAGAACTTGGAGGAAAATGATAGATTATTTCTTTTAGTTTCAGAACAAATGGTATTACCAATGACAGTTGGCACGGTTTGATAGTAAGCACACAAAACTCGAAGTAAGATGACATAAATTCCAGCTCTGGTCCCAATACCTATTATTGTAATTATGTGAGCTTTAAAAATAATCACTGCAATTTTCTTAGCTGAAGTATACTTTTCTAAAAGAGATTGAATGAGACATTCTCTGAGTTTTATTCTAAATCCTGATCGACTGTTACAGGCATTATCTTTAAGTAGATATTAATATGTTTCTGTCTTTCACTAATAATTATTCATAAGGACTCAAAAAATAGCCCTAATGTCACTGATTTTACCACTAATTAAGCTATTCCAGTTATTCACACGAGCAATCAAATATTCTTAAAATAAAAATAAATTTTTGAAATAAATTTCAAGAATTTGATTGACTCATAAAATATTAAAAGATGCAAGTCTAAGGCAAACCATTCATTGAGGCAGAAAAGACATGTATTCAAATTTATTTGGGGAATAGTTATTACAGGAAAAATTTTCACCATTTTAAAAAGTTGAAAGATGTAGTAATGTGTCTGGCACATGGTAAAGACACTCTGTTTTTTAATTCCCTTCTTCTTCTTTTGACCTTAGGAAAGTTTAAAGGTATAATTAGCCTAAAGTGGACAACTTCTAAAGAGAGTCTCATATATCCAGAGATATTCTGGAAAAGGATAATAATGGAGAATGTTAGAATTAGGATAAGAAAAGTGGAAGTGAAATATTTCAAAATTTTATGTCCATGGAAATTATATGCCAGGATACTGAAAATATTTACAGATGTGATCATATAATAGAACAATAGAAAATAGAAATCAAGAGGCAGAAAAGGCATACCAAGAACCTACACACACAATGTGATATGTAGATGATACATTACAGGATTGTACACCTGAAGCCTATGTAACTTTACTATTGTCACCTCGATAAATTTAATTAAAAGAAAAAAAGAACCTAAATTCAAGCTGTCAAAAGATCAGGTCCCACTCAATATCTAAAATGAAAAATTTTAATTTATTGTTTGCTAAACAAGAGGAAGCTACTTGGGAGAGGCTATGACTGATAGTCTTACTTTCAGAAGTGTTTTCACTAAAGTAAGGCAGTTGTTGATTGGCTGATTTTAGAAGCACAGCCTGTCGCTGATTTGCTGGCATTCAGAAGCATAACCATTGAGGGCAACTGATCATATGGAATAGCTTTACACCTTGTTCTGGTAGTAACTTGTTTTGAAGGCCAAATAGCAATCAATGTTTTTCTAGGAAAATCAAAGTTTTTCTCAGGGCATATCATTTGCTACTTTCTTAATTTGCTAGCCAATTAATAAATGTACTTAAATTTGCTACTACATTTGAAGATTTATTTGTGTACTTTAGAAGATCTATTTTAATAATTTGATATTTAATTCTGGAAAACTCAGAGGATATGATGGAAAATGTGTGCATGTTTAATAGAAAATTCTCTGATCCTGCTTTGATATCACTAAAAATAATTTTTGCCTGTAATAACCTTGTTTTCTTTATTGATAAGTTTTCATAAGACTAGATCAAGAATGGCTAAATGATGGAGACATCATGGGATGGTTGAAATATCAGAAGACTCAGGTATGAATACCAGCTCAGCTCCTCACTGGCTATAAGATTTTGAGTAGTCCAATTGATTTCTAAAGTATATATCAAGAAGCCTAGGCTCAGAGAGTAATTTAGATACATAATCACTATATTACTAACTAGGGCATTAATTCCAAATCTCTACTTAATCTATGATGATGAATTAGAATGGGAAATATATGAGCTTAAGGAGTCTTGTTGCCCCATTTTCTTAAGGCTTAGTTTAAAGTCACGTCTCAGCAGTCTGACCCATAGACCAGCACCTCGGTTTTCGCTCTGATATTTGTGATCTTTTATCTTCCTTGGTCTTCTAGGAAGAGGAGCCTGAGGCAGGGATGGAAGTTATGATATTCTATTTGGGAGAGTCAAACTAAGAAGGTGAGAGCAATTAAAAAACACGAATTGAGGTAATTAAAACTGCAAGGTAATGTGCTTTAAGATGAAAAACAAGATGATATTTATTGATATTTTTGCTCGCCATGGTATCTGAGATGTCTTTGGAAGAATGATAAGGAGAAAGCACATTGAAGACAGTCCAAGGGAGGGATATTTATCTGCCTGGTATCCTGTTTCTTGTTTCCCATCAGCTGTGGTTTATCTCTACTTCTGAGTTGCATATGTGGTTCCTCTGCACATCTGCTCAGGAAGGCGTATCTCATGCAAACACAGAGTGGTTTGCATCAAAGTCTGGTATTAGAGGGGTGACAAAGTGCAGAGAGCCTCTATGTGGGGTCTTCAAGTTTTGTAGCTCCAGCATCTCAACTCCCTCTGCTGGGCTGTTGAGCTAATTGGGTGAGCTCCAGGAAGGAGAAGGAGAACTGGGCAAGAGCTCTAGCTCACGCTGGTCCCATCCCCACCGTGGTGCTGAGGCAGTGATTTGGGTGTTCTTGTGATAGCTTGCAAGAGAAAGAGGTAACAGAAGGGATGAATAAAAGCTCATAGGTTTTTGAGCCTGGCCACTCCAATGGCCAGAGTGTTAAGAGAAAAGGGAACTTGGTCTGAATTTCCCATTTTATGCTGATCATTCCTTAAACCATACACTGGGTTCCACTTGGTTTGCTAAGGCTCAAGATCTCCCAAGCAGCACTACTCCACTTCCTGGCTTCATCATACCTCATCCATGCATACTGTAATGCAAGAAGAAGAACTATGTATCCTCTGAGTCCACAAAATGCACCCTTGGCATAAACATCCAGCATAGACGCCTAAACTTGTGTACTTGATGATTCCATTTGTTCATTAAATACATCCAATTTTCCAAAAGAAAAAGTGGAAGGGATGGTGGCAGTCCATTATGAACTAATCAGGTTGCAGACACTGGCTAATCCTTTAAATATGTTTATATAAAACTTAAAATAGTTTATATGTACTTTTTAGAAAGTATTTTCTATTATTTAAGTGACCATTATTTTGTTCTCCCTAAAGTAGTCTATACAATAAAGATTTTGAATTTGACCTTTTTTTAAAGTTGAAAATTTCTTATAAACCATGCCAACCAATGTAACTATTGAAATAATATTGTATTAATTTCTCAACACCTACCATAGTAGTCTGCCATAACAAAATACCACATACTGGATGGCTTAAACAACAGAAATTTATTTTCTCGGAGTTCCTGGGATTGGGAAGTCAAGGTCAAAGAGTCAGCAGGGTTGGTTTTAATGAGTCCTCTCTTCCCGGCTTGCAGGTGGCTGGCTGCCTTCTTGCTTTGTCCTTACATGGCTTTTCCTCTGTGTGTGCATGTTAAGAGAGGGATTGCTGATGTCTTTTCCTCTTCTTGTAAAGACACCACTTCTTTTGTATTAGGGTCCCACCTTCCTGACCTCATTGAACCTCAGTTATCTCCCCAAAGGCCTTATCTCCAAACACAGTCACATTAGGAGTTAGGGATTCAACATGTGAATTTTAGGGGGCTACAATTCAGTCCATTACACCTGTTTTTAGGTTTCTGGTTATTATTAGTATTTAAATAAAGGTGAAGTAGAGAAATTAATAATTTTGGAATAACTGGTCACAATACAAAACAGTGGAAGTTTTTGTTACAGGTTTTTGAAAAATCACTTGGTTATTTTAATCTCTAAACTCATGCATTCATGTGTTCACATGTAGGGGATAATACTGGAGAAGGTCACTGCCACTGATCAGTTAAATACTTTTGGGTACATGTAACAAAAACTAATGTTAATGAACTTAAGTAATAAAAGAAATTTGTTGTCTCACGCAATTGAAAAAACTCCATTAGTAGACAAAGTATAATTCATGCCCTTTGTTTTCAGACTGGCTTCACACTCAGCAGCAAGATGGCTGCCCCAGTTTCAGTGCTTATGCACAGATGCCACACCATTCAGAAAAAGAAAGTCCTTTGATAGATAATTGGATAAAGAAGATGTGGTATATACACAATGGAATACTATTCTGCCATAACAAAAGATGAAATAGTGTAATTTGTGACAATATGGGTGGACCTTGAGGTTATTATGCTAAGCAAAATAAGTCACACAGAAAAAATTGAGAACCATATGATTTCACTGATATGTGGGATATAAAACTGAAAGCAAAAAAGGAACAAGACAAACAAATAAAGAAACAATAACTTATAGACATAGACAATAGTTTAGTGGTTACCAGAGGGTAAGGGGGGAGAGGGGTGGTAGATGAGGGTAAATAGGATCAAATATATGGTGATGAAAGGAGAACTGACCTTGGGTGATGAACACACAATGTGATATATAGATGATGTATTACAGAATTATACACCTGAAATCTATGCAATTTTACCAACAATTGTCACCCCAATAAACTTTAATTAAAAAAAGAAAAGCTGCCAGAAGAAAGTTCCAAGAGACACTATAAACAAGGAATTTTATAAAGGTAACCTGCCAACCACTACATGAATAAATAGGGTCATGGGTATCCAGTGTGCTGATTGGCCTATTCCAGGTCTTTGAATGGAGACCAGGGGCTGTTGGAAAGGTTACAGGAAGCATGGAGGCTAGGGATACAATAAGAGAGTTAAATTCCCCCACTTCATCTTACACAAGAGTAGGTTCCCTAAAGAAAAATATACAGAAACAAAAATGATTCAGTCAGTCTCAAAAATGAAGTATAGGACTCAGGGGAGGCTCTTCTCGATTTATTACAATACAAGAGTTTCCAGTATTTTTTCCATAAATAAATCATGGTGACCTAATTATTTGATAGTATGTTAATGAAACCAGTAATGAAATAATGTGATATACTGATTTTGTCTTAGAGAACCTGGCAGATAAACAGAATATGGGCTTCTTATAACAAACCGGGCATTTCCCTGTATTGTCAGTAAAATCGTAACTACCATTGGAACCACAACCTGTTTTAGACTAATCAAGCTGTAAACATCTGCTATTCTCTTAAATATGTTTATATAATTCTTAAAATAGTTTATAGGTACTTCTTCAAAAGTCTTCTCTATTATTTAAGTGACCATCAATCACTTTGGTCTCCCTAAAATACTCTATATCAGGGTTTGGCAAACTGCGGCTTGCGAGCCACATGGGGCTCTTTGGGTACGTTTCAGCTCAAAAGTTTGCCGATCCTTAGAAAAGCCAATCCTGTCCCTCACAACAATTTAAAAATTATTCAAGAGCCATAAATATATTTTTACATAATCACCATTAAGTGAATAACATCCTTTAAAAATTTCATAAATGAAACTATGATAGTTTTATTTTCATTTTCAATTTTACTTCAGAGCCACATGTACGTACCCAAAGAGCCACATGTGGCTCACGAGCCACAGTTTGCTGACCCCTGGTGGCTCTTCCGTCTCAAAAGTTTGCAACCTCTGGTCTATACAATAAAGATTTTGAATTTTCCATGGCAGTCTATACAGATTACCCACTGTAATCAACAAGAAAATCAACAAAAAGTAGTAAGTCTTTTAGAATACAAGAACTAAGTTTAATCTCTATGAAATCTATAGCTGGGATTTTTATTTTGCATGTTTATAAAGTAACATAAAATTCCAAAATATTTATATGTTTTAATGTGTTTTACTATTTCTACTTGAATTTCACATGATTCTGATCCCCAGGAAAACAAACACAAATCATCATAATGTTTTAAAAGTAAAGTTTATATTTATTTTATTTCTAAAACCTTGACATTAAAATGGGTTTAAAAATTACTTATGGCCTTTGAAGTTTATTAGTCACCCACTAAATCAGTATGCAAAATGACAATTCAAGGGAAATTGATTTTGTTGTTTTTACATCAAGAACTTAAACTCCTCTCCAATTTCCTAGGGGAAAAATCCAGCGCTTGAAATCTCCTTAAGAAGAAAGTTCATAATCTTCACAGTGGCAAGCCTCACAATCTGGCTGTGAAAAATCCAATAATGAATGTTATAATAAAGTTTGTTTTAAAAAGACTAAAAAGAGAAAATTGAGAAAAAGTGATAAGTAAATATAACCCAATCTTTACTGGATAGCAATTTCAAGGTTAAAACAAAACTCGTTGTCTCTATCTGCTCATTTCAATTAGTAGTTGTTTTAATGGGATTACATATTGCAATCTCATATAAAATAAAAACAAAAACAAAAAACCCTCAAGGAATGGTTTATGATAATGACCTTGAGAGGAAGGGCATGTTTTCTTGTATTTATCCTCCCCTTAAATTCAGTCATTTTTTTTCCCACATTTTCTAACACATTTGTTAGAAAATTGTATGATCTGAATGTTAATGTTTGGTATTGAACACATTTAGTAATGTAACACTTCATACCTAACAAAGAACATTCATATAAGTTGACTTATTTAATAATACAGTAAGTCCCCGACTTATAAGTGAGTTTCATTCCAGGAGAACGCTCATAAGTTGTATTC
The DNA here is from genome assembly GCF_001890085.2 of Hipposideros armiger. Lineage (NCBI taxonomy): Eukaryota > Metazoa > Chordata > Mammalia > Chiroptera > Hipposideridae > Hipposideros > Hipposideros armiger. The sequence continues at coordinate 3,950,797 of NW_017731436.1, forward strand.
GTTTGTAAGTCAGACGAAGTGAGTCTTATACACCTTTGACGCTTCCTAGCAGCCCCCTCCCTCCACATCACCACTGCTTTTCCTCTTGCTTCCAGAAATCCTGGGCTCTGATTGAGCTCTGTACTACTGTTCACTATCGCACTGTACAGTAAGCACACAGCAGCACAACTGTGACAATGTCTGGCAGACACGTGAGCTACTTCCACGATTTGTTTGCATCTACGAATGTTCATAATGCGAGGTCCGTTTATACCTGTGAAAGTTCACAACGCAAATTGTTCGTAAGTCAGGGACTTACTGTAGAATCTGACTTTTAGAGGTAGGTGTTATTCCCATGATTCCTAGAGAGAGAGAACAGCTATTGTTTGGTTGAATGGTTGAATGAACCCTTAACTAGGATGGATTTAAACGAATGTTTACTTTGTTTTATAAATTTCCAAATGCACTTAAGGGGTAGGAGTATGACATATCAGACCATGCTCTCAATCCAGTGTGGGAACCTGCAGATTCTATTCTACTTGCATTGCCTTGGCGGTGTGACATTGGGCATGTCGCTTGCCCATGCTCCCTTCGTTTGAAGAGGCAGGGTAGCAAAGCTGTAACAGCACAACCCTGAAGCCAGTCTGGATTTGAATGATGGCCCTGCTGTCTTTTGCCTGGAACACTTTGTGAAGTTTTTTTACCTCTCTATTCACCAATTTTCTCATCTCTAAAATGAATTAAATAAAAGTATTGACTCATCAGGATATTCTGAAGATTAAAATGAATAAAGGTAAAGTACTTAAAATATTGTTTGGTACTCCATAAGTACTTGGTTAGTACTTGCTAAATAAATAATACAGCTGCTTTACAAAAATACATTCTTTAATTATTGTGACAGTCCTATGGAGTCAGTAGAATTTGCTCTTTCCAAATAGGAGACCAAAGCTTGAAGAGCTTCAAGGATGTTCTGAAGGGTATTCATCTACTGAGTGAGTGGTAGAGCTTGGATTTTAGCTCAGGTGTGTTGTGCTCCAAAACCTGTGCTCTGTCCATCAAGTGGTCCATTGCCTCAAGAAGATTACTTTCTAATGGAGGAATGAACAGAGACAGGTGATGAAATGTGTATCTGAGTGTGCTGTCTCCAATATTGACACTACAAAGTGCCATGTGACTACTGAGGAAGAAGTAACAAACCAACAAAAAAACATGATAACAATTGAGATGTTTGTGGAAGAGTAAGTAGTGTTTAATCAGTGGAGTAATGGCAGCTAGACCTGCCAGTACAGAATTGCCTATAAACTATTTTTCCATTGACTCCTAATCTCAGAAGTGTAGAACGATGAGGTACCTTTTTACAGAGTACATGGTGGTCCAGGATGGAGGAAGTCCAAGTGTGTGCAAACGGATGGTTTTTCTCTGTTTATCTTAAAAATTAGTGAGGATTACATGGTAGACTCTATGTAAAAGTGCTTTCCAAGCTTCAGAATGCATAAAATGGCATTTTAAATTAGAGAAAACTGGTAGTCTTAGATACTGAATCAATGTTTCTGTTTTTGCCAGACTGTGTTTGAAAAGCTAACATTTGGAGCTGCGTTTGTGGGAAAACATTTGATTAGCATTGTCAGTTTCTTATTCCAAAATCATATGGTTAAGTTGTAGTATCAACCCACAGAAAGTTAACTCCTATTACACTTTTCTAAATCCTAAGAAACTGCATTGGATAATTCTGTATTCTATGATACCATTCCAGCTATATTATAAAATGAATAATATGCTTTCTTGTGGGCTTTTAAAAATTATTATTTTATAATCAGATGTTGGTTTAACTTCTGGTTTTCCAGCCTTCAATTTTATTTAGGTAAAGTTTTTATTAAGGTTAAAACAATTGTTTACAGCCTATTCATTTATTTACTTATTCATCAAATATTTACTAAGTCCTTGAGACTGTTCCAGGGCTTAGGGCATACCAGAGAGTGAAACTGAAAAATGTACTCTTTTGTAGTTTTTAACATAGCAGAGAGAAAATTAACCACAGATATAATAAGTAGATAAATGTTAGATATTAGAAGATAATACAAGCTGTGAAAAAAATAAAGGTACATGAGAGAAATTAGAAGTGCTGGTTTGGGGAGAAATAGAGGTAGCAGTTTGAAATACGGTGGTCAAGGTAAGATTCATTGAGAGAGTGATACTTGAACTAAATTCAAAGAGTTAGAGGTTAGTCATGCGAATATTCGATAGAAGGCTTCCAGGAAGAGGCAACTAACAGTGAAAGGTCAACAGTCATGTTGTAAGAACAGCTAGAAGCAAAATATAGCTCAGGGAATATGAGCAATGGGTATAAAAGTAGGAAATGTTGTTGGAGGAGGAAAAGGGGATTGGGTTGTGTAGGAATTTACATTCATTTTCAGAGTTTGACTTTTACACTGAGATGGGAAGCCATTTTCAGGGGTTCACCAGAAAAGGGACATGATCTGATTTGCATTATAAAGAGGTGACCCTAACTGCTGTGTTGAGAATAGCCTGTAGAGGTCAAGCGCAGGAGAAAGACAGCATTAGGAAGTTACATTCTAAAGAGAAACAACTGGCTTTTTGCTTTCCTGTACGTTTTACTTGACTCAGTTGGTTATCAATGTCACATTGAGCAAATCACCACATCTCTTGGGGCACACGTTTCTTTACTTATAAAAAGAGAAAACTGGTTCAAAGAGATTTTCACTTTCCTTCCAACTCTGGCAATATGTGAACCATAAATTTGAACATTTTTATAAAAAGCAATTTCTCCCAGTACTCAATAAAGTACTGATGATTTTAAAGATCATTGTTTAATTTCCTAGTTTTTTGGCAGGCGACCATTGATTCTGAAACAACAAGAACTTAAGAAATTGCTGACAACTTCATTTTAACCTGATATATACTTGATATATACTGAAATAATTTATCTACTAAAAACTAGTCTCATGTTTGTGGCTGTTTGCCAAAGAAAGAGAGGCAAGAGAGCATCTAATTTGATGGTTAGGAAGGACCTTGATACAGCTCAGAAGAAAGTAATAAAATGAACCAAAAGTCAAAGCAGTAAATTTATTCATAAAGTAAAACAAAAAAGAGAGAGAGAGAGTGGGTTCAGGAAAAAGAAAATGTTTCAGATCTACATATAAAGGATTCAGGCACAATATAAATATTTGGCATTAGAAATAATTTACTGGCTTTTTATTATAGCATTACATATTTTATAACTTTATGGGAGGTATTACATGTTTGTTCTATAGTTTCTTAATTAATATTAGAATACTCAGTAAATCTTTGAATGTGATTTTTTTTCAGCAGGGCCTATATGAAAAATGTCAGGTAACATCTATCTTTGAATTTTAAAAAATCCTATTATGTAAATTAAAGTTTCAAATGTAAACATTATTGATTGTCTTAAATATTTTCTCAGAAATCTCATGAAATCAAATAGTTACTTGGGTAAAAAAAATATGTAAGTTTAGAAGAAATAGCACACATGTTAGCTCAGGATCTGGCCAGATGGATTTTGGCTGAAATTATGATTCTGAAACTTACTATGTGACCTTGAGAAAAGTTCTTACTTTACTTTGAGTCTGAGTTTCCCTGTAAGATGATATAATAGGATTAAGTGACATAATGTTAAAGGGCCTAACAAAATATCCAAAAGATATTGGAAAATGCTTCCTATTATACTTACTATTATTTCCATGGAAAGTGGATCGTGGCAGAGAGAAAAGAAAAGGGATTTTACAGTGGTTTTTTTTTTTTTTTTTGCTTATATAGTCTCAACTATGTGTTTGTTTGTTTTTTCCTAAGGGATGCTTGCAAAATGCAGAGAAATAAGAGATAACTATTTTTAGAGCTAATGTTTTATTTCACATGTTTATTTTCACAGGTACCAGTAATACAGAGGGAAGAGAAGAGTTGAATGTAGCACATGTAGCAGTTTGGCCTCTTTGATATATGAGGGGTCCATAACCACATGTTAAGACGTTTAGGGGCAAGCATTCGATTGGCTTTCAGTTCACTTGCAGCCCTTTCTGACTCCCTGGTTATCAGTGTGACCTTGGGAAAAATCATAAAATCTTAGGGATCTAATTTCCTTATCTGTTAAATAAATAAGTTGGATCAGAGACTTAAACTCATTCCAACTCTGGTGGTTTCTGATTCCATGAGTTGAACAAATTAAAAACTATGTTTTTTGTTGTGGTGGTTGCTTTGTTTGTTTTTTTAACTATTCAGCCTGAAGGTGGCCAGGGGCAATAGAGGAAGCCCAGTTAGAAGACTAATGCAATAAGTTTTTTTGGTAAGCAAAAATTTGTAAAGTGTGTAATGTTACAATATAAAATCAGTAACCTCTCAAACTCTGGATACCTCTTCTAATACCCAAATATTTAAATTGGACCCAAATCCTTTAAAATGTAGAGTTCATAGGATAGAACTTGATTGGAGATATAAATTTGCAAGTCATTACAATACAGGTGGTATTTTAAAAAATCAGACTGAATGAGATCGCCTTGGTATACAAAGTGAAGGTGTACAAAGAAGAGAAAGTATGAAAGGCCTGAGACCTGGGCACATGAAATGTAGATCTTAAACAGATCAAATAAAATGAAAGTGATACCTCAAAATTATTTGTTCTTTTGTTTACTGTTGGCTTCTAAATATAATACTTTCCAAGCTTAAAAGACAGAAACACTGTCTAAAATGAAATATATCATTCAATTGATTTTTTTTATACTTAAATATTATGTATGGAACACATGTGGGTAATTTCCACTTCACTTTTCACTTAGATCTTCACTGTTGAGGTAGCCATGATTTCGCATTAACTTTTTTTTAATATTGACCATAAAGGGACATTGAAATTAACATGACTATAATGAAACTTAAACTAAAGCTTTTTTCCTCAGGCTTGAAAAACAGCAACAGTCATTTGAATTATTGGACCAATACTACTATTCAACGAAAAGGAAAAAATGATTTTAGTGGATACATGAATATAACCTATTTCTACAAAACTCTCAAATAATCTAAATGGACTTTCAGAGACTGGTGACAGCTGAGCAGATTTAAATTTGAAAGATGACATTTTCCTCTTGACTCATCGCGAAGGGTTGATGAATTCTGTTAGGTGAGACTCTGAACTAAAATGACCCATCATCAGTCTTCTCTTGGGTGGATTTGACTGCATTTTACTTTTGGAGTCTTCTTTATTGTTTCCAACATTATTTTAATTGTATTTTACGGACACTTGCTGTCAAAGTTGGTTAAGAGAATATCCAGTCCAGATGTTAAGGCACGTATCAGTCATTGATTTAACAAGAAACTAGAAACCACATATTAATTTGGACAGGTACAGTTTAATATAAAGAATTATTGACTATTAGAGTAGATTGAAGAATTGAGGGATATGCTAGTCAGAGATAAAGAGAACTCTGAAGAATACAGGAAGAGCAGAAATAAGAAGTAGCTACCAACTCAATGGAAAAAAAAACTATCGAAGGGGACACTCCCACCCCAGGACTGGGGTCCATACTTTGTTGGAGAAGGTGTGGCTTAGCCCACCAGATGGTTGAAAATTTCCCTGGGGTGCTGCATGGAAAGGCTCTGGAAAGCCACAAGAGAGAGTGATGGGGAAAGCTACCACAGGTAGATGCCAACCCTCAGAGCTCTCTCTGAAACCATGACAGGGGGCTCTGGGGTTGTTGTTCACAGGGAGATACTGCCCCTGGCCAGCTGCCAAGTGCTGCAGAAAACAAAAGCACACCAGAACCTGGAAGAAAGTCCTTCTCCAGGGTCCTGTACCCTTTCCCCATCGCCCCTGTGAGCACCCTCTACTGACAATGCTCACCACCCTGCCAGCTGACAAAGGAGAAATGCACTAGTATCATAAGCAGAGCAATGAAGGGTAGATTTAGAACTGAAAAGCAAGAGATTGATAATCGATACAGTTTGAAAGGGCGTTATCGATCATACCTCCAGAACCCCTTCACAGTGATGACAGCTCGTGTTTCTAACTTTAATGCTATATAGCATTCAAAATTCTTGTTATTTTGCTTTGAATTCTTATGTTCACACAAATCATTTCTGTGGTACTATGTTGAGCCATTTCTTTTTTTTTTTAAGATTTTTATTGGGGAATTGGGGGATGGGAACAGCGCTGGGGAATTGGGGGAAGGGGAACAGACAAGTTGCTGTCGTTTTGTTCTTCAGTCTAGTTGTGGAGGACGTTGCTTCACTGGCCCAAGTTGGCACCATCATTGCACTCTTCCCGGGCGAGGCAGATCAGTCGCTGGCTTCTGGACGGCCACTCACTGCGGCTGCTGGCCGCTCTCGCAGGTTGCTGGCCACACACGGTAGCCCATGGCAACCCACTGCCACAGGGGCTGCAGCCTACGCCGTCGCCGGCAACTCACGGCAGTCCAGCTCCAGGTTGAGCTGTTGTTCAGCATCTTAGCTGTAGAGGACAGTGTCACTGGCCCTCATATGTGGGATCCGAACTGGGGCCCTCTGGCGTCCCAAACCAGTCGAGCCATTTCTTTAACCTAAAACTATTTGTAGAGAGCACTATTGCCAAAAATTGCTTACAGGTTGAGACCTATGAAATAAAATGATCATTGCAACCATATATATATATATATATATATATATATATATGTTACTTCTTGGAGAAAGTGTTGACACATTAAAAAATATTTCATAGCATTCTGAAAAGCCCTTCTTTGGACATTTAAGATTGTCCTGTTCTTCGTAGAATTTTCATGGTCCTCAGCATTAAGAGAGATTGAAAAGCACCTAACGTTCATTGTACATGGTCTGTTGAGTAGATGTTTGTACAGACACAATGTCATTATGTCACAGCAATAACCCTGAGACAATGAAAACCATGAGACCAAGAGAGATACCTAACACACACAGAAGTTCCACAGCCAGTAAGTGCCGGGCAGAGACGTGAGTTCCAATTCGTCATCGTCCATGCAATTTCCACTTAGCCTTTGCTGCTCCAGAGATGATGCAGCGAACGCCAGCATTGGCACCACCTGAGAGCTTGGCAGAAACGCAGAATCTCAAGTATTATCTGAGACTTACTGAATCACAATTTGCATTTTAACAAGTTCCCCCTGCTGATTTGTGTGCATATAAAATTTTGAAAAGCACTGAGCTATGCTTCATGGCCTTTTATCACTACTGAGAGCATTTGTATATTTCAAGGTCCTATGCTGCACACTGCTGAGATCTCCTGAAATTTGCAGTAAGCTCCAAAATCAAGCTGATAAAATTCACTAGACGATTTGATCATGGTAATATATATATATATATATATATATATATATACATATATTCACATGCACACACACAGAAACATGCATGTGTCAGAGGGAGAGAGAGAGAGGCAGAGACAGGGGTCACAGAGAGAGACACAGAAGACCTACTGGAAAATGTAACGGAACTATAGGTATTAATACAGGAATTTGATTTAATATTTTTTACAGAATTAAGACATGCAATTCATTGTCATCAGCAGATCAATTTGCAAACCACTTCCTAACACTCTTTCACGTGTGGCATGTGAGACCCACAGGTCAGGAGAAGAGAAAAATACAATAAATTGTGGGTGTAGATTCTTGGCTTATTCCCAGCCTAGTGGTTGCCAGACCCTGTTATTAAAACTCCAAAAATATTGAAAGGCCTCCAGGCATCATTTACTCTGCATCTGGAAAGAGCCTCTGTGTCAGAGTATTAAATATATTTATCACTTCAAAGTCATTTCTCTGTAATGTTTGTGTGTTTTTAATAAAGCAATAAACATTGTAGAAGCCATGAGAGAAGTTTCTGGACAGGACACAAGAAGCATTAAGCTAGGCCCCAGGAACTCAAACCTACAAAGGGTGTTTTGATCATGGAAAGGATGGGAGACTATGTTTTCTGCAGCAGATTCCTTGTTTTACCAGCTCCCTTTTATTTCTTTCTATTCTATTTCTAAAATGTTTTATTTTATAACTTGGAGATTTTTTTAACATATTCTTATGCATCATCTTTGGAAAATGTACAAAAGTGTGAATCCATAATCCCTGCACACTATATATCCCGGTGTTCCCGTATGCCAGGCACTTGGCATGAAGCCATCGACAATGCGGTTCTCCTCACGCTTCCATGCAAGTCCTGGAGGGTGACTGGTTAAGGTTAAGCTGACTGACACTCAGATGATGTAATTGAGACTGATTAGGCTCCTAGGCATTGGTAGTCAGGGAGGACCTCTTGAAAAAAATGTTGTGCTTTATTTTGTTTACACTCTGATATATAATGTTGATTAACAGATTGACCGATGTATGGAATCAACCTTCCTAACTCCAGATGTGTCACTCTGAGCAACGTAGTTGACTTTTCCATGGCTTGGTTTCTTCATCTTGGGAAGTTAAAATTTGATAGTTTTTAAAAAATATCTTCCATGCTCAACTTAACATATTGAGTATATGGAATACAATTACATGAACTCTGTTGAAATCTTTGCTAACCTAATGTATTTGTCAGTTCTGAGTCAGTACCAATTGATTTTTCTCCTCATTACAGGTCACATTTCCCTGCTTTTCCCCATGCCTTTTGATTGGGTGCTAAACATTTTGGATTTTACCTTGTTGGGTGCTATAGACATTTGTATTCCTATAAATATTCTTGAGCTTTGTTTTGGGATCCACTGAAGTTAATAGGAAATATATTGAACCTTCTGATCTTGTTTTTAGATTTTTAGATGAGACCAATACATGTTTTCTCTAGGGCTAAATTAGCTCCCTCTACTGATATAAGACACTTTTGAGTATTCTACCCAATTTTATATAAGTGGGATAGTTTTTTTCCATATCTAAAATGTGATCCTTTTGAAGAGATATGGACCTAATTCTGCTTGAAAGGGGGATCTGTTGAAGAGGAACCACTGAAAAAAAATGGTGAACTCAGATGATGACGGTGTAGGATGAACTGCCAGAAATCAAAGGCACAGAAAGGGACTTCATAAGCAGTATTCCTTATATCATGGCACCATGATCAGTACTTGTGAAAGCTGTCCTCATGAGGAGTTAGCCAGAACTTGAATATCTGATGCTTGATTACAGACTCAAAAACTACTTAACACTTTTACCTTTCCTTCTAACTCTCCCTGTATCTTACACAACCCAACTGTGGAGTTTCCTAAAAATAGCAAGAGTAGAGGAGGCAATGAAGAATGGAAAAGGGAAGTCACAGTTACCACCACACCTTAGCCCCCCACACCACTTTGGTATGATTCCTTGCCTGAGTCAGTTCTGATCTAGGGCAGGAGATAAACCTTTTACTGAATCGTGTATATTAGTTTACACTAGAATTTTTTTATACTTTAGGATTATCAGAAAATATATAAAACCTACTTGAAATTTCAGTCAATGGTAAGAAAGATGTTTTCCATAAAGAGAGTTTAAATGGGCATGATGACAAATAGTAAAGTCATTTCAGCTTGTACCCTGCTAGATACAGCTCATTCAATAAACTGATTAAACTTTCAGTGGGTCACTAAATGAACATATTTGTTTTAAAAATAATAACATATGTGTCAATGAAAAATAAAACCCAAATCAAATTAAAAGGGAAATTATAAGAAATATTTATAACATATATAACAGTAAAAATTGGTATCAAGAATATATATGTCAGTCATTTGCAAAGTAATACTAAAATTGCTGACAATCTAATAAAAAATGGACAAAAATTTGCATAACCACTTCATACACACAAAAAAGAAAACTAAATGGTAAATAAATACATAAAAATACTAAACTTCTTAGTAATCAGTGAAATACAAATTAAAATATCAGTGATATACAATTACTTTAATCAGATTGGCAAAATTATACTTGACAACATCATAGGTTACTATAAACTCTCACACATTCTACTAAAATGTGTACAATTACTTGGAAGAGCAATTTGATATTATGTAATATTCAAATTAAAGATGCTTAGTTTCACTTTGTATTATTTAAGTTAGAGATAAATCTCATGCTGTGCATTATTATTATTATTACACCATTGCTCATCAAAAAAGATAGTTTAAATCATAATGTTTTCATCCATTGATATATTATACAAATGTGTCAGTCTGGGTCCGATCAGGAGACAGAAACCACACAATGATTTAAACAAGGGAAGTTTAACATAAATGAATTACCAAACTGTGATTTTAAAAGTAACTGTAAGATATAAGGATGCTCTAAGTGGCACCCTAAGGGTGAAGGAGAATGCCCAAGGAAGGACACATGTGGAAAGTGTTTCAGACCTTGGAGAAGTGTAGCTCATCTTACTGGATAATAGAGTTCACTGGGTTGCTCAAGCTGGAACTGGTTTGCAAGTCACTGAGCAACAAGCAGCAGCTCCCAGAGCCCAGGCAAGGAGCAGGCAATTAGCACGCGTGGGAAGGGGTGGAAACCCTCTGGGCTATACCTGGGCTCCATGGGGTGTGGGGAAGGAATCAATACCAGAGCAGGCAGGACTTCATGTACACATGCAGGAAGGAATCTTTCAGGGTATCTGTTTCTGTGTGAGGACCACAGGAAGGTTATCACCAGGCCAAAGCTGCAAAATCACTGGGGACCAAACATTCTGACTATGTGGACAGGGTAGAAATCCATCAGGTGTCCTTCTCAGCGCACCACTGACCCACCATGGAGCAGCCCAGTTTGCTGGGGAATCCCTTCTTCCTGCAATGCCCTTCCAGTGTTCTCCTCTGAGAAAGCATACTATGGTCCTCACTTTAAAGGAGAAATGCTTAAAGAGTCGATCATCACAGAATATATTAAAGGAAACATTTGGAGCAGAAAGGCAATAAATTGGCAACTGGAACAGCAAAGTAGTGAAATTAATCAGCATGAATAAATCCCCAAGAGTCTGAACTTTGTTACACATTAGTGGCTCAAAGTGGTCCATGAGCTCAAAGTCTGGGTAAGAAGACACAAACAATAAATGAAACTCATAATTGAAATTATGGGATTGACTAAAGAAATATTTTTCCCCTATGGGAGAATAGCAGGGTCCTATTTCAGATTGAATAAGCCTTTCTCTCTTAAATAGTAACATTGAAAGACCAGACATGAAAATAAAAAGAGCCTCTTTTGGGAAATAGAAGATGATCAGTGGTGTCCAACCTGCTGAAAAGATTAGTGAAATGAGGAATGTCTAGTGTTCATTCAGTTTGGCAAGATGGCGGCTATTAGTATTCTTGGCAAGATTAGTTTCAATGGGAAGAAGCCGGATTGGAAATCCTTTGTCCTTGTCCACACTATTATGTCATAGACACCCACAAATCACACTTAGATGAGATACCTGGAGTTCTCAAAATCATAGAGGAGTGTTCCATAATCTTCCAATTGAATCATTAGTCTTTTATTGGGCCTGTGTCTCTGGGCTGTGACCTTCACGTGTGTTTGCTGAGTGAATAGCATTTTCCCTTGGCCCCTCTTCCCTACATGCAACATTCCAACCTATTTCTTGAAGCCCTGACCCCTATGAACTTTTCTTTCTCTCCTTATGTGAGGAAGAAACTCTAGAGGAAATTGGAGTGTGAGGAATTCTTCCCCAAGATGGGATAAGGCTCTGGTCTCAGGCAGGAGAGCAGGCCTTTGTTACAGAGTGGGCTCTGGGCACACTTCACAAAGATCTTTAATTCCTTCTGTTTGAGCCACCAGTCGTCTTATCCCAGTCTTCACCATTAGAGCCTGCCGAGCTTTCTGAAGGTAGAGCCTACAAAGTGTGGAGGCTCCACAAAGACTGCAGCCCCCGGGAGTTCCTCAGTCTCATGCTACTTTGCAGTCTGCAGCAATTCATAAAAATTACCATTCATCCACATGAAAAACCAAATAACCCAATTACAAAGAGTCAAAGGACTTAGACACTTCTCCAGAGAGGAAATACAGATGGCCGGTAAGCAATGAAAAGATGCTCAACATCACTGATCATCAGGGAAATGCAAATTAAAACCACAGAGCAATTCCACTTCACACCCATTAGGATGACTATTATAAAACAAACTAACAAATAAAAACAAACAAACAGAAAATAGTGAACCTTGGTGAAGATGTGGAGAAATTAGAACCTTTGTGCATTGCTAGTGAGGATATTAAATGGTGCAACCACTGTGGAAAACAGTATGATGGCTCTTCAAAAAACTACACATGGCACTGCCATAATTCAGCAATTCTACTGCTACCCATATGCCCAAAAGAATTGGAAGCAAAGACTCAAACAGGTATTTGTATAATAATGGATCTAGCAGCATTATTCACAATAGTCAAAAGATGGCAGCAACTCAGTGTCCATTGGTATGGATGAATGGATAAACCATTGTTGTGTGTACACACAATAGAATTTATTCAGCCTTAAAAAAGAAAGAAATTCTGACACATGCTACACCATGAATGAATCTTAAAGGTATGCTAAGGGATATAAACCAGAAACAAAAGGACAAATATAATATTATTCCATTAACATGTGATACCTAGAGTTCTCAAAATCACAGAGACTAAAAGTAGAATGGTGGGCCGGCCAAATGGCGCATTGGTTAAGAACTGGCTTGGGACGCCAGAGGGCCCCGGTTAGGATCCCACATGTGAGGGCCAGTGACACTGCCCTCTACAGCTAAGATGCTGAACAACAGCTCAACCTGGAGTTGGGCTGCCATGAGTTGGTGGCGATGGCTTAGGCTGCAGCCCCTTTGGCAGTGGATTGCCATGGGCTACCGTATGTAGCCAGCAGCCAGCGTGAGTGGCCAGCAGCCGCAGTGAGCGGCTGTCCAGAAGCCGGCGACTGATCTGCCTCACCCAGGAAAAGCGCAATGATGGTGCCAGCTTGGGCCAGTGAAGCAACATCCTCCATAACTAGACTGAAGAACAAAATGACAGCAGCTTGTCTGTTCCCCTTCCCCCAATTCCCCAGCGCTGTTCCCACCCCCCAATTCCCCAATAAAACATCTTAAAAAAAAAAGTAGAATGGTGGTTGTCAAGGGCTGGGATGAGGGGCAAATGGGAAATTACTGTTATTGTGTACATAGTTTTAGCTTGAGAGGATACTAATGTTCTGGAGATGGATGGTGGTGATGGTTGCATGACAATGTGAATGTACCAATAACTGCACACTTAAAAAAGTCGAATATGGTAAATTTTATACTATTTGTATTTTATCATAATTTTTAAAAATTACCATGGAAGTGTTCCTACCAGTTTATGGCTATCACAGCTTTTGTTCCAGGTAAGAATATCTCAGCTGTTTCTCGCTGAATTTACTTTTCTCTCCATGTTTCCCAGTGATGGTTTGTCCTAGGACGTCAGTTATCCGATGGGTCCCCAAAAAAGTTCTTGATTTTCAGTTTGTCCCGATTTTTCTTATACACACAAGAACAACAACTTCCAAGTACTTTACATTTCAGAGCTAAAATTTTACATTTGGGCCAGCAATGTATGAGAATTCCAATTTCTCAATATTCTTGCTCTTTCAGGACCTTACACCATTCTCCCCCCATTTCATGCCTTACTGTAATGGCTGAAGTCTCCACTGCAACATCAATATAAATGGTGTAGCAGCACTGACTTATTAGCGAACTAAAGAAAATGTGTCCAACATTTTACCATTAGTTTTGATGTTTCCTGTAGATGTCTTTAAGAAAGCATCACTTAATGTAAAACTTTCAGAATGGTGAATTTCATGGAAAGATTTATCTCTTGTCATACACAACCAATTTATCCAAACCCTTAGTCATCTCATGGGTTAAAAATGAGAATTATAATGTAATAACATAATTTTATGAAACTGGGAAAGTTTTTGCAAGTTTAATTGCCTTGTTTTCCCAAATAAAAGATAGTATAAATGGCTTTGATATTTTCTGCTCTTATACTTTTAAATGATTCTTACTAGTAGTATAAAAATTTTAAGACACAAGAATTTTCCTTCATTTAACTAATCTCTTAATACCCACTGAAGAATGTATAAAAAAGGTCTTATAACCACGATTATTTCAAAAATTCCAGTGGAGGAGAAAATACAGTAGTGCTTTCATTGCTTATTTTAGAAAAAAGTAAATCCATTCCCCAAAAAGAAGGGCATATATGGAATGATTAAAATAATGGTTAGACTATAGCTATGTTTTAATTTATTGTGGCATATGAGTGGATACCTTCATAACCATGGTCATCACCAAAGTAGTGATAATAATAATTTTAGCAACATACATTTTAATTTATAAAAATGTAGTCCCAAGACTAAAACTATTACACTTTAAAAAAAATGATGATTGTGAAACTACACAACTAGGCTAGAAGCAATATAAACCGAATTGTTTTTATTAAATTGTCTTTCTAGCTCATAATAATCTGGCAAATTACTAGTTTATTAGATCATTTTGTTGTAGTGTACAATTCACCAGCCTAATTTAATGTTTCTACTTCCTGTGCTTGAGAGTACTTTTATCTTTCAGCTTTATGTGTTTAGCTTTAAGGTAAATTGAACTCCTAATCAAATCTCCTTTTTAAAACCGTTTTCTCCTCAACTGACTACATTTTACATTCTTTCATACTCTTCACTGACTGTTTGCATTTTATATTTGCAGGCAGAATATTGATTCATTTGAAATCCGGTGTTGAAGATCTCTGCAGGTGCTCAAGATGGCTAGAAAGACCAAAAAGTGGGTCCTAGAGCAAATTAAGCCTGAAACATTGCTAAATGCTTAAACAAAATGATAAAACTAAAGCTGTCATACTTCAGGCACATCATGAAAATGTATGATTCCTTGGAAAAGACAGTGATGCTGGGAAAAATAGAAGGCAGCCAGAAAAGAGGAAGACAAAATATGAGATAGATTGATTCCATAAAAGAAGACATAGGCTGAGCCAACAGGAGCTGAGCAGGGCTGTGACCACAGAACACGGTGGATGTTACTCATTCACAGAGTCACTCATTCATAGGGTCACGAGGCGTTGGCACAGGGACAAGAGCAGGTAACACATACAGGCAGACTATGACTAGTAATGTCAATAATTATATCAGCACATTATTTCCTTTTTTCCATAACAAGAAATTGTGACTCATCCTGTGCCCTTCTAATTAACAATAGCTGAGTGCAGAGAGAGATAAAATTCAAGTACATGGTGGCATAGTTTTATTCAGTCAATAAACTTGCATTTGGTACATACAATGTTACAGAATATACTAGCTCTAAAAATTTAATAGTAGGTAAGACAGTCACATTCGACCACTTTAATAACACAAAGTGTATGCTACAACATATTAATTTATATTTGCCCTACATATGATTATGTTAGAAATTCAATTTTAATGTAATCCAAAGTGAAATAATTTTATATATTACCAATAGAAAAATGTGTGGTTCTTTTTCTTCTAGATTGTAATATGTAAACAGGAAAAATCAAACCAAACATATTACTACTTGAACAAAAGAACTTTACTGTATTTTAAATTTTCCCTAAGGTATTTGTTTTATGTTTGTTTTCTGAACTTAGGGAGAAACATGGGGGGAAATATAGGAAAAAATAAGCATGCGAGAATAGTTGAAAATAAAGATTATTAAAGGAAATATTATATACCAGGGATGCCAAAAAAATGTGCACAAGTGGACACTTTGGTCAACATTGCTAATGCAGTTCACTGTAATCAGAAGTGTCTGGATGCTGATGGTAACCACTTTGAGAACCTCTTATGATTGCAGGAGTCAAATGTGACTTTGTATTCATCTTTTGTTATTGGTACATATTGAGTATTACAATTTTAATACAGTTTTCCTTTCTTAAAATTTTTGGCACCCTCTTAAAATACATTTTTGGCACCCTCTGTATATATTATGTGTTAAATATATATTAAATATTTCATACATAATATTGAATCAATATTAAAATGTAATATCATATCTGCATACTTAAAAAAAGTTTCCTAACAACAATAAATAAGCAAGCCTTTGGAATGAAAGATGGAACATAGAAATAGACATAAGAACATTTAAAATTTTGGTATATGATAAAGTTGGCATTCAAATCATTGGGATAAAAGTAAAAATTTAATAAAATGGAGTATAACTGGAAAGCCATTTGGTAAAAGATAAATTTAAACCATTTCTCATGCCAATCACAAGAATAAACTCTGAATGGATTATAGATCAAAATGAAAAAAAAAAAAGAAATACAAGTGCTATAGGAAAGTGTGGATGAAAGACTATAACATAATTATTGAGAAAGACTTCATATGGCTTAAAATCTAGACTCAATGAAATAAAAAGATTCATTAATACCTTCATATTAACAATAAACTTTGCATGGAGTAAGAACAAATCACCATGAGAAAATTTAAAAAGCAAATGGCAAACTAACAGAAAAACACTGTGACATATCACAAAGAAAAGGCTCTTAGTACTTAGGTTTGTTTTTAAATTCCATGTGTCTTTAAAAGGAACCAGGGGTCATTCAAACAATGACTTTGCTCTGAGCTGGAGCAAAATAAAACATACACTTTAAACCTTCAACATCTTGTGTGTCAGAGCTAGGAAGTATCCCAGAAATGATAAGAACAAGTCAAAATCACATAGAAATCAGCTTAAAAAGGCTCCCCTGGCCAAATCTAGGACAATTGAGCACTGATGTGAATAAAGACAGCCCAATAAAATAAGAATTCATAAATCCATACTACTATCAAATACATACATATATGCATTCATAAATACACACACACACACACACACACACACACACACACACTCAGGAGAAGGGAAATCACATCCTCACAGAAACACGCCAAGTAATAAACATAAATGGAATGATGGAGTTTGAAAATCATTATTTTCAGCACCGCGGTAATAAACAATTTAATCAAGAGTCAATGATGAATGCTAAAATGGTTGGGTGAAAGCTTGAAATGCACTGACTCTCAGTATCTCTCCAAAGATTAATTATTAATTGCAGAGGGAAAAGCAGTGAGTTGACAGTGCAGAAATCTGGCAGATGTCACAATCAAGTGAGTCAAGGTTAACTACAATAATGGGATACGCTGGCGTCACATGCTTCCTGATATGATGCAGAGGTCAATTCTACTGTTATAGCTGGCCTGAAAAATGTAACAAGAAATACTTGGCATGATGCTATAATGGTAGAAATATGTCATCATACATTTGTCCAAACCCATAGAATGCACGCACCAAGAGGGAACCCTAAGTTAAACTATGGCCTTTGGGTGCTTACGATGTGTCAGTGTAGATTCGGTCTTGGTTGAAAAACAATGTACCATTCTGGTGAGTGACATTAGCAACAGAGCAGGCTATGAATGTGTGTGGGGGGGGGCAGAAGATATTGGGAAATCTCAGTACCTCCCTCTCAATTTTGTTGTAAATCGGAAATTGCTCTAGAAAAATAAAGAGAAGAATTCCATCGGGAGTTCATTGTCGCATTTTATTATTTTTTATTATTTTATTTTATTTTTTTGTGAAAGGCTACACTGTTGGAGTACCACGCTGGGATATATGGTACTGTATATAGCCTAGGATGGAAACTTTATAGGAAGCCTTCTATTGGTGTCTATTGAGTTTGCATATTTTGTTTTTACCTCCTAGGATCTGATGAACTGGGGACTGTCTGTCTAGAAATGGCAGGTGGTAAGAGCCGGTCCAGAGGAGGATTAAATCCCCCTGGAAGGCAACTATCTCAGGGGAGCTGTTAGAGTTTCCTCAGGCAAGAGAAGCCAAACATCCTCAAGTGACTGCTTCTTCTGACAAAGGATGCTGGGCAGAATGGAGGGCTCTGAGGTCTCTGGTTTTCTCTAGTCACCTGTCTACCTCTCAGTTTTCAGTATTTCCCTCCTTTCCAGTCAATGCCCTAACTTTAACATACTCGTATGGGACCCTATGTGATTGTAAATTCGATTTGCATTGTGATTCAGCCCTCACAGGTTCAGACTTTGAGTTTAGTTTCAGCAATTTCAGCCCTGTGGTTACAAGAGATAAGGGTTTCTGTCCGGGTAGTTATATAAGCTTTCTGATATTTTCCTTTTTACTTGGGCCTTGAGCTGATTATATAATCCAAAAGTCAATATTTTCTTCCACAAGTTCTTCAGACACTTAGAAATCAGCTTCACTAATTTCTTTATAGTCAATAAAAAAAGAAAAAAGTCTTTGGCAGTGATCACTTGGTTATCCAAAGCATTGCCATCTGTAGGTATTTGTTATCAGTGTCTACAGGTTTTGATCTAAGCAACACCTCTGCCAGGCTATGCCAGTGTCTCCCAGTGTCTCCCTTTCCATTACTGCCTTTAAATCAAATCTTATTAGAGGGCCAATTCCAGAGAACCCAGATCTAAATTAAAGAACCTGTCTTTAAGGTTGTATTCTCCTGGAGCCGGTTCTGGTACTAATTTCTGTATTAGAGAGAAGCAGCATTACTGAGTGGAATGGAATGATGGATTTATTATAAGGATTAGACCTCCCACAGTTGTGGAAGCTTAGGAAGAAGCCCCGGGAGGCCTTTGCTTCCATGTCTGGTGAAGGGCCTAAAACCCCAGAGGCCCCCGAGAAGGCAGCTGGAAAGAAGTGCTAGGCCTGAAGCAGGAGGAGAGTGGGGACACCCAGGAACTCATCCATTCAAACCAGATCCCATGAGAACAACGTCAGACCCACGTGAGACTCTCATGGCCTTAACAGTGTAATGACTGGTCGAAAGTCCTGGAACCCTTGGCGATGGAGTCGCTCACACACAGCGCAGGACTGGAGGCACTGAAGAAGGAGCCCATGGTTGCTGTCTGCTGCCTCTGCCAAAATGTGCAGCAGCAAATTAGCGACAACCTGTGTGAGCCACGACCCTGCCTGGCAGCCCGCACCGGCCTCACAGCTGCAGCCGCTGCTCATTTCTCCTCTCCAAATCTAATGCGGAACTTGTCTTGGCAACTGAACTCAGAATCGTGCAGGGGAAGGAATTCTGGGGTGAAAAGTAAAAATAAGTTGATCTGGTATGATATCACCACGGCACTGTCCTCAGAAAAATGAGTGGGCTACAAAGAGGAGAAAAGTGGAACGTTTAGGTCATTTGTCCTTGAAGGCACCACTTCATTAAATCTAGCTCACAATCAATAAGTAAAATTACATGGTGTGCACAAATAAATAATAGCTGCCTCTGCTTCATTTTATTCACTTTCTCTACAATATTGGTGAGTTTGTTAATTCTTTTAAAGCACTCATTGACAAGGACAGCTTTTCCAGAACCTTCTCTTGATGCCCGAAATTAAATAATTCCATTCTGTGAAGAATTCAGTAAAATACATGGAATAGAACTGCCCTGTATATTAGCTGTAAGATTTTGCACAAGTCATTTAATCTGTTTATGTTCCAGCTTTCTCTTCTGTAAAATAAGCTTAGTCCACTCACTTATCTCAGAATTCCTGTGAGAATTAAATGTATGTGTGTGTCTGAATATTCACATATATGTTTATGCATGTATATTCACACATATGCATTATAGTAAATGCTATATACGCAGTATTCATTGCAAATTAAAGTATTACCCTTTTTAAGCATTTCTCTTCATTTTCAAAATTGAACGAAGAGTAAGTTTTTCTTACTGCCATAATTTATAATTAAGTGAAACTTATCTGTATGATTCATGTGGAAAGCTTTTCCTTATTGACATACATGCACTAAATAGGCATTCTCTTCAGAGCCTTTGCACTTTTGGACAGCACATGTAAGTTATTATGGATAGTGTTGAGACTGACAGTGTAGCAGAACATTTAAACATTAAATGCATTTGTCATATATTTGTGAATAATAAGGATGATCTTCAGCTCATACCTCCTTTCTTATTTACACATTCACATATTATGTTGCCAGTTCAACATCTCAAAATGTCTCACATCTTAAACTTAACATATATGGAAATATTGATTTGTGATCACAAATCTGCTCAAACAGATTTCAGATCTGCAAATCTTAGTGAACGGCACCATCATGCCTGGAATTACTCAGACCAGAACAGATCCTTTACTTTACCTCATCCCCTACACCCTGCTCTCATCTAATTCAAGCCTGTTGATTTGATCTTCATATGCATGTCATCACTTCGCTCTCTGGTTGTCATCTCAACTACTATCTATTGCGATGATTCACATGTAAAGTTTAACCCTTATATTCAGAAGCATAGACCTAAATTCCACCAAATTTTAAACCCGATATGCTTAATCTCACCAATCACATCTCCTACATTCCTATGTAACACAACTTGCAAACTTTCAACATTCTCCTCCTGATAAAATACTAGCCGGCATGATAGAATGGTAGCCATTTGAAGAAAGCTCAGATGAGACAATAGCAGACTTGGACACAGTATATGAATTGAACTAAAAAATAATATGTTGTCCTGTGTCTCCAATAACTAGAAGATATAACGTGTGAACAGAGAAATGACAATGGTAGTGCCCCGCTGGTTCTCATCTTCTGTTATTTATTTGCAGAGTTAAGTGTTTACCATCCTGGCAAACTTGGCAGCTGCTGGGTTCTTGTGATCTGTGGTAATTTCCAGGTGGGGAAACTTCCTTCCAGGGGACACAGGAAGGGTGATGTTGAGCTGAAAGCTGTGACAGCAATGGACTCTTTGGGTTCCCCTTGCCAAATCAGCATGGTCTTGGTATCACAGAAAGTGACATTCATTTAAATACATTTGTGTCAAGTCCACATGCTTAGAGCCCAGGATGAGACCCTTTCTCATCCTAATGGCTTCTATGGTATTTAATCAAATGAGTATGAGTTTGCCTGAGTTTCACAAGCTCTTGCAATTCATTGTTTTGATTCTGGCCTCCTGAGGCACTTGAACCCTCCTGTGTCAGGGCAGAGTGCAGATGTGAGGGTGCGAATGACAGTGGTGCCTGCTATGGCAAGACAACTGAAATTAGGCAGCTGTAGGAAATCTTCCCAACACTGCTGCTATGTGTACAGGACTTTGTGGCCAAGTCTTCCAATATCTACTCTGCAGAAGGCCACAACTGGAAGAAATGGCCTGTCCTACAATGTCTTCCTTTAGAGTGTATTATTTCACTATTGAATTGATCTATAGCTACGGTGCTTCTTGAAGAAAATGTGGATCCAGATAACTGAACGCATGCCCAGGTCCAGAATATGATCATCTGAAATTATATCTTCTACTGGTTTATAAATGCGTCATTTCCAGAAGAAAGGAAAAGAACAGGAATGATGGACTCCTGTAAGCTGTGCTTGTTCATAATCATTGCACTGATAGAAGTGATGCTTTGTTCCAACAAATGGAGGAAAAGGTAAAATTAGAAAAGAAACGAAGAGCTCAGGAAACATGGGGAGGATGCCAAGACTTGCAAAGGACTGGAAAGATGAAAGGTCCTACAGTCTGGTTTCTCAGGACTGAATTATTTGCAGGCAAACAGGAAGGCAATTGGCAGATTCTTAAGGTCTTTCACTAAGAAGGGAATGGTGAAGAAATGCTCTGATCACAATAATCTATTTAGGGAGCTTCAAGGCACAAAAGAGACCCTGGCTAGTACAGTGCAATTACCCCCACTGGCTCCCATCATTGCAGGGGTTGGGGGCAGCACCTGAATAAGATCTACCCTGGAAATCAGAATTACAAAAAAACAAAAAATGGGCTGGACAGGTAGTATGCCAGAGGTAGAGAAAGGAATTGCTTGGGTCAGCTACAAAACAGCTATGATAATTATCAGAACTTGAGTGGGAACTGCAGAAAATGAAACAAACAAACAAACAAACAAACAAACAAAACATCCAGGAATCATGTAAGAACCCGCCTCCTAGAATCTCTTTGTATCAACTAGACTGTTCCTTATATCAGGAGCGCTGTACAGCCTGGGCCACAGGTCTCAAGGTATGAAACTGGGCATGCCCTAAATGGTTCAGACAATGTAATCTACTAGTTTGCAGCTCTATTAGAGTGTCTAAATCAATTGTCTCACCCAAGGGTTCAGAGCTGACAGCCCTTAATCAAAAGATTAAAGAGGAAGAAGAAAGGAAAGGATCAAGGTGGCAGCAATTCCTCTGATACCTGAAAGAGATATGAAGGAGGAAATGACCTGTGACTAAGAGCCTTAGCATTCTAATAACAAGTCAAAATTATAATTCCCAATGACACTACTAAAATAACATTTGTTTTTTAACTCTCTCTCTTTGTAGGAAAAATAAAAATAAATCAACAACCTGTTTCCAGTGGGCACTGTACATTCAGAATTTAAAGGTTTACCACAGAAAGTTTGTAGGGTAAAAGAGTTTAAAATTCAGTATATAGAAGGTTTCGAATCTTACAAAATAATAAAGACATTATTTTACTTGTGTATGCCCATCTCAGTTGAATGTCAGCTTTAGAAGACCAAGGACTGTGTCTGGTTTCTTCTTCATGGGACAGCAGGAGATCATGAAACCAGCATGGGGACCTTGACACATAGAATGGAACTCATTACAAACGAGTGGGAATCGAAGTCCTTGCTCCCTCCTGGCTCTCTCTGATATCACTCCTGCAAGTGGCCAAGGGCATCCTTATAGCCTGTCATAGGTATATGTGTGAGCTCCCCACTAGGTCTTTGCTGGTGGGGGTAGATGGGACCCCAGTTTTTTCTACACTGTTTGGCTGGAGTAGAGCAGTTATTACCAAACACTTCCCTTTCCTAATCCTTTTGTTAAGAGAACACACTTTTGGTGGTGCTTCTTTGGGTCTGTGTCTTTTGGGTTACTGGCTTTTCATTTCAAGTCTGGGACACATGAGGGAAAAAGGAAAATCCACAGACCTCACCACTATGTCATTCCTCAGGTCTTATGGCTCCTCGCTTATCTGTCTTCTCGTCTCCACCATTCAGAGACATTTTATGTTTCTATTTCACATCAAGTGTCCATGGCTGTCCTTGTACTTAGTAGAAGGAGAAAAGTACATCTATTGCGTCTTCCCAGATGCAGAAGTTTCTCCAGACACCTGTAGTTTTCTCGCTTAGATGCAACACTTCCTTGTCTGTGTGGAAAGCAGGCTGCACATTTTTGTGTTTTTGCTTTGTTTTGTTTTATTTTCCTTATGATTCAGAGGTGAGATTAAGGAAATAATACCCTGCTTTGAAATACCAGCAGAGGTCCTATAACACTGCACAAGTCTTTCTCTGATACTAAGAAATCTCTGCAAATAAAAGAATCATCCAGTTTAAAAAGAAATGATGATTTTGTAAGATACACTAAATAAGGATTTTCCCAGAAATTAATGGAAGCTTATTCTTTATATGCCAAGACTGTTTTCCATTGCTCCAGCCACATCCACTTTTAGAATGAATTGCAAATGTAAAAAGCTCTGCATTTATTTGAAAATATTCATTTGCCCTGTGAAGTTATGAGACCTCACAGAAGAAAGAAATAAACACTTTCAATTCCATTTGAAGAAAATATATTTTGTCCTAACTTTATGTAGAGGACAGAATGTTTTCCATGATGTACCTCAGCAGGGGAGATCATTTGTGGTACCCCCTTCCTGTATCACAGTGTCATTATCTTATTAGACACAGCTCCACACTGTGAGTTCCGGAAAAATCTGAGAATTTCAAAACACAAAATTGGCGTTTTCATTTGGATAACCGCAAGTGTTCAAATATTTACATTTGGCATGGGAGAGATCTTAAACTCAGGCTGTCGATAAAATATAATAAGGGGGGGAAAGTCCTGAAGGTGAATGGCTAAATATTCTAAAGCAGTTTTCTCCAGCTTGGGCAATGTACTAAGTATTTTACTGGAAAAAAAAAAAAGGATTTGTCTGACTTTAGTGATAAGCAAGAGTTTTCAGAATGCTATGTACTTATATATAAGTATGTACTTATATAAAATTATATATACTTTTTTTTGAGATTTTTATTGGGGAATTGGGGAGATGGGAACAGTGCTGGGGAAGTGGGCGGAAGGGAAACAGACAAGTTGCTGTCATTTTTTTGTTCTTCAGTCTAGTTGCGGAGGCCGTTGCTTCACTGGCTCAAGTTGGCACCATCATTGTGATCTTCCCGGGCGAGGCAGATCAGTCGCCGGCTTCTGGACGGCCGCTCACTGCGGCTGCTGGCTGCTGGCTGCTCACGCTGGCTGCTGGCTACACACGGTAGC
>NW_017731436.1:3976140-3987694 GCF_001890085.2 Hipposideros armiger
CATTTATCCAAAAAATCCCAAGACATTAATCCGAAAAAATATATGTACCCCTATGTTCATTGCGGAGTTATTCACAATAGCTAAGACTTGGAAACAACCAAATGCTTTTTGATTTTGAACAGATGGAATATAATTTGAGTGACAGATACTATCCCTGTCTTTGCTTTCTTTTAAGTAGTATACTCATTTTAAACGGACAATTAATTCTTTTGATTAGCCTGTTAGTTTAACCCATATTGAAAAGCAACATCCCTTCATTGAGATATTCTTCTACTATATAGACGAATTTCAACTACTTCATTGTTGGAAAAGAATATACAAAATCAGCATGTACACGCTGCTCACTGGCAATATGAATATATTACTGACAGATACTGTGTAGGGGCTTGTAGTGTTTTCCCCAATATCTATATTTCAAATGCCTCACCACATTCCACAGAGTATTGTCCCATTAAGCTTTTATTTAAAGGCAAAGAATGTCTTGGCCACTATAAATAAAGCTACAATGAACATCGGAGCACGTATGTCTTTATGGATAAATGGAAACAACCAAAGTGTCCTTCGATAGATGATTGGATAAAGAAGATGTGGTATATATACACAATGGAATACTATTCTGCCATAAGAAAAGATGAAATAGTGCCATTTGTGACAACATGGATGGATCTTGAGATTGTTATGCTAAGCGGAATAAGTCAGACAGAAAAAGTCGAGAACCATATGATTTCACTGATATGTGGGATATAAAACTGAAAACAGCAAAGGAACAAGACAAACAAATGAAGAAACAAACACTCATAGACACAGACAATAGTTTAGTGGTTCCCAGAGGGTAAGCAGGGAGAGGCGGGTGGTAGATGAGGGTAAACAGGGTCAGATACATGGTGATGGAAGGACAGCTGACTCTGGGTGGTAAACACACAATGTGATATATAGATGATGTGTTACAGAACTGTACACCTGAAACCTATGTAACTTTAATAAGAATTGTCACCCCAATAAACTTTAACTAAAAAGAAAGAAGGAAGAAAGAAAGAAAGAAAGAAAGAAAGAAAGAAAGAAAGAAAGAAAGAAAGAAAGAAAGAAAGAAAGAAAGAAAAGCAAAGAATGTGGTGCATCAACACAAGGAGAACACAGGCGAGCTTTGGCGGAAGGAGACACAGCACAAGTTCCCCAAGGCCCCAAGGCCACTTCATCCTGTGCTGAGTCTCTGGCTTTGGGAGGGTTGGGACGAGAATCTTTGCCTCAGAGGTTTTAGAGAAGCGGCCAGTGGGGTCTCCTTATGAATCTGCTTGGCCATGTAACCAAACTAGACTTGTCAAAGCAGTTAGGAGCGATGCAAAGCTAAAGAGGAAAGAACTAACCCTAGGAGTCACCAGGATAATTGGGAGCTCGATCAGCACCTCAATTTCACTGTCCTTGTCTTGGCCAAGAGTCAAAGCTAGACATCTAGGCATCACCTGAACTAAAGATAAAGCCTTTCTAGTCCAAAAGTATATCAACTACATCTTCACATACTTTTGAATTAACCATAACTATATATTTTTTGTGGTGTAGTAAAATATTTTGTCCTTTGAGGGTTTCCTTGATGATATGAAAAAATGGTAAACAAAAACAATGAAATTTTGTTCACTACTCAGTTTTATGGTATTTATCATGACAGCCCTTCTTTAATATATATATATATATATATATATATATATATATAATATATATTTTTTATATGTTACTATATATTTTTAAGATAGTTTTTAATAAATAAGTTGACAACATTAACATACTGGTGTATTTGTTTGTTTTGTTCTGTTTTTAAACGTGGATTTTTAATTTCTTTTCCTTTTTGCCCTCTTTTATCTCCCTACTCTTTCTTTATTCTCCATATATGCTTCTATCACAATAGTTCATAGTAATAGTAAAAGTAAAATATTTTGTTTTATTTTATTTTTGTTTTATAAAAACCACTTATCAGGTTAAGGAAATTTCTTTAAATTTTTAGTTGTTCTACTAAATAAATGATAATGCATTGCATTAGTATATTGAGAATTTAACAGTCAACCTAATTCACATCCCCTTATAGATTATTTCTTATTTCCTCTCTGCCATCTTTGTGGTTTATTTCTTTGTGTTTTCAGCTCTGCGTTTTCACTATTATGTGCAGAGGCATGTATTTTATCCCTCCTGCATGGTAATGTTCTACATTTGTGATATGTTCTCACATATAATTCCTTCAAGTGTTACAACTTCCCAGTGTTCTCTATTACATCCTTCTGAAATGCCCATGGAGATAAAATATTAGCTTTCTATTCTATGTACAGTCAATCTCTTTCTCTGTCTCACTTATTTTCAAAAGGTTTTTTCCTCTGGACTCTGTTATACATAATTCCTTTTAAGCCTTCTTCCAGTCTACCAGTCCTCTTTTTAGATGCACTTAATCTGCATTTTAATCTACCCAATAAGTTTTTAATACAAGAAACATATATTAAAATATAAAGGTGATATATTTATATTATCTGCTATTTAAAAGCTTCAATTGTATTTCTTAAACATATCACAAAAAAGCAGATTAAATACCTAAGCATCTTACACTACAAACATGTAAAAATTATATGAGGAAAACTTTAAAAGTCCTAAATGAGACAAAATTATAATTCTGAGGCATGAAATGATACTCTCCCTTTTTATTTTTTATTTTTATTTTTATTTTTTTTAGCCTAGCCATCCTGCCACCTGTTGGCAGCTCAGCAGCAGCTCAGCTCTGGCAGTGAATCAAACCAGGGACCCTGTTGTTCAGAGCTCAAACTTTTGAGCAAGCTCTTAACCAACTGAGCCACTCGGCTGGCCTGATACTCTCTCTTTTTAAATAGAATGACTCAACATCATAACATGTCATCTCCTTTAATTAGTTTAAAATTTTAACACAATTGCAATTTTAGAAAGCTTCTGATATTAAGACAAGTTAATGCTAAGGTTCCTATAGAAAAGCAAACATGAGAGAATATTTAATAAAAAAGGAAAGCTATAATTCAGACTAGGCCTTTCACACCGACATCAAAACATATTAAAAAACCTCATAATTAAAAAAGTTTAATACTGGCCTATGAATTGATAAGCAAAGCATTAGAGAGGCATAGAAACTCCAAAAACAGACTCAAGTACAAAAGATTATTTAGTGTATTATAAAATATCTGAAACCAATTTGACAGAGATGATTACTTAATAAATTTTTCTCTGACAGTGAATTAGCTATTTATGGATCCAAAATTAGATCCATACTTTGAATGACATAGATCAAATAAATCAGGGATCTAAATGTAAAATAAACAAACAAACACACCATACAAGCCTTAAAGGGAGAAAACGGGTGAATTCCTTTATAACCTTTATTTGGAAATAGGTTTTCTAATTATGACCCAAAATTCAGATAAATGGAAGATTTGACTACATAAAAGAAAAATGTTAATGTGGCAACAAAGACCATAAACAAAATCAAAGACAAGTGACAAGCTGGGGGGGGGGGAAATGCCTACAATGTACATTATGGATACATGACTAATATTCCAACTATGTACAGAACTTCTTTTAAAATAAGAAGTTTAACACTTCTTTTAAAAATAAGAATGTATGAATTAAAACCTGATAGAAAAATGGGCTAAATATATGAGTAGAAACTTTATAAGGAAAGATATTAAAATGGCTTTTAAGTCTATGAAAAGATGTTAAGCTTCACTTATACCTGGAGAAATGCTTACTGAAAATATGTTGAGATACCATTTCTCACTTACCAATTGGTAAAAATTTAAAAGTATAACAACGCCGTCTGTGAGGCTGTGGGAAAGAAGGCACTCTCAAAGATTACTCGTGGAATAATCACTTTAGGGTAGAATTTTGAAATACTTAAAAAAGCTACATATGCATTTACTCTTTGAATCCCACCTCTAGAAATTACTCCAGTGATACACATCCAACACCATTTATTGTTGCAAAATGTAGCACCATTTATTGTTGCAAAATGTTAGAAGCAATGGACATGTCCATACATAGGAAGAGTGATTGAATAATCATAGACATGATATATAGCTAAAAGATCTAGTAAAATCTCTATGAACTGATATGCAGTGATTTCCATATGCATCATTAGACAAAAATAGCAAAGTGTCAAAGGTTATATAGAATATGCTACTTTTTGTGCAAAAAATAGGTAAAATAAAATATATCTGAAAATGCTCATTTGTACAAAAAGAGCTATAAGAAAGATAATGCAGAAACCAAGAAGACTGGAAAACTGAAGGAGTGTTTGTGGATAGGATAAAAGGATGGGGAATGGCGACAGGATGGGCGAGAGTTACATTTCTGTGACTAACATTTTAGAGTTCGACTCTTAGAACTGTGCTACTGTTCACATACCCAAACTCTATAAATAAAATCAAGGACAGAGAAATAACCCAAAGTTTAATGCAAACCAAAACAAACAATGAAAAAAAATTAATGCTATTTCAAATGAATGGCATAACCACACTAAATGGAGAAAGGGCTGAAACATCTCTTGAACCTTTTGACTACATACGCTCAGTCAAAAAAAAAAAGTGTACATAAATATTGAACCCTAATTAGCGATTTGTTTTTGTTTTTCACAGTGGTGTGAGTTAGCAATTCTGAATCCATCCAAAGTATATTGTTGTGTCAGGTAAATAAGTAAACATATAATGGATAAAGGAAGCTATGCTTTTCACTGTTTTGAAAAGATTACCAATATAAAGCAGTGGAAGGCCATAATGGACTGTGGTGTTCGACTAGAATTGGTGGCTCTAATATGAACTCATGGCTTATAACAAGTAGAAAGATAGATAAAGAGACATAAAAAGTTATTTCCAATCTCTGTAAAGTAAGCCTCTGTGTAGACTAACTTGAGAGTTAAAATATCCAAATGGGCCTAGTTTTAGGGGGCCATCATAATCTTCTGGTTTTTTACCTCCATGAGCCCTTCCTGTCACTATGGAGATTGGAGAAAAATCTCCTCATGCTTCCAGCAAGAGAAGGGGGAAAGTAACCATTTTGAAATACCCCCAGAGTTTTCTGCCCTCCTTAACGAGTCCTTTTCTCAAAGGAAATTATTTTTCTACTACCTAACTGGCTGGAGTTTTAACAAAGCCTATCCAACCTGGAAAATGGGAAAGACCCAACTTCAGGCCCTCTCTGCTTCAATACGGGAAAGAAAAATATCCAACTCAGGGTTATGGAAAGGCAGACCCAATCATGGGACTTGTGGAATGCTCCCACTTGTCCCACTTACGGCCACATCAATAAGGCTTCTACAGGGATAATAGCTAAAAGAACTGACAGCCTCACATGCTATTTAAGGAGCCTTTAGGGAAACACAAATACGCAACAAGGGAGACAAAAGCAAGCACATAGAGGAAACTGTAGTCTGACAGTAGAGCTACAGGAAACAATAAATACAGCCTCGCTTCTAACCAGATAAACATAAAACCTTACAGCAAAGGCCTATCTTAGATTCTTTTACCCAATACGTCATGCCTAGATTTCAACAATAAATAACACTGCTTGCTAAAAGGCAAAAATACAGTCTAAAGAAACAAAACAAGCCTAAGAACCAGACTCAGATACAACAAGTTTTGGAATTATAAGACCAGAAAATTTGAAATAACTATGAATAATATGCTAAGGGCTCTAATGGAAAAAGTGGAGAAAATATAAGAATAGATATATAATGTGAGCAGACAAATGGAGACTAAGAAAGAATGCAAAGGAAATACTAGAAATCAAAACATTGTAACAGAAATGAAAAACGAGTTTGATGGGCTAATCAACAGAAGAGTCGGTGAGCTTGAGGAAATGTGGAAAGAAACTTCCAACACTGAAATGCAAAATGAAAAAAGAATGCAAAACATGGGACGGAACATCCAGGAACTGGAACAACTGTAATGGATGTAATATGTGTATAATGGGAATATCAAAAGGAGAAGAAAAGAACAGAAGAAACATTGGCAGTAATGATGATTGCAAATTTTTCAAAATTAATGATGGGCACTAGAGTACATATCCAGTAGTGCAAGGAATACACAGCAAGGTAAATATACATATATTTAAAAAAATCTACACCTTGACATATCATGCTCAAAATACAGAACACAAAAGAGAAAATCTTGAAAGAAGTCAGGGGGGAAATTAGGGTGAAAAAGACATAGATATACCTGCAGAGGAACAGAAATAAGAATTGCATCAGAATTATCTTCAGAAATCATGTAAGCCAAAGGGGATTGGAGTGAAATATTTAGCGTTGAACGAAAAAATTATCACCAACTAGAATTCTGTATCCTGGAAATCATCTTTGAAAGGGTGGAGAAATATAAAAAATAAAATTTTCTCAAACAAAAATTGAGGGGATATGTCTCCAGTACACTTGCCTCACCAGAAATGTTAAAAGATGTTCTTCAGAGAGAAAGAAAATGATATGTCAGAAACTGAGACCTGCATAAAGAAAGGAAGAACATTTGAGAAGAAATACATGAAGGTAAAAGAAACTCTTACTTTTCTTGTTCTTAACTGATCTAACACGTAACAGTTTGTTCAAAATAATAATAGTAACAATGCATTCGGTAATTATAGCTTATGGGTAAGTGAAATGGATGACAGCAATATTATAAGGGACAGAAGCGTACAATAGGGAATAGTGTCATAGGTACTAGCAGTACCTGTGAAGTGGTATAGAGTTATTTGAAATGGATTTGTAGTAGTTGTAAATGTATGTTGCAAATTGTGCGACGATTAAAATAAAATTGGAGCAGAGGTATAATTGATATACTAAGATAGAAAAGAAAATTATATAAATAACTATTAAAATCAAAGAAGACAGAAAGAGGTGACAGACAAAAATAGAAACAAAGAACAATATTTGGTGTTAAAGGAATTAATGTTCATTTCTATGTGGTTTGTGTACACCTTCTCTTAAAAAGTCAACAGAGGGAATTCTCTCATGGGGAAAAAAAATCGAAACAAAGAGTTTATTTCCTAATAAATTTGTCCAAGGACTGTAAAGGAATCTTGGACCATTGGGCTATAAAAGAAATGGCTAATGTTTCTTGGCATTCCTGGGTATTTAATGTCCTTTTGGGGAGCGACTCATTCATTACTGCTTTTCATTGCAGTTCCTAATTGAACAATGTCTATCCACTGGAATCAGTGTTTGGGTACAGTAAATGTGGATGGAGAGTCTTTTCCACTCACAGTTGGGAATGCTTTTTAAAAATGTGACTGAACACTTTACCCCAAAAAATCAGGAAATGTGAATTTCTCAGAGTGTGAAAAATAAAGTACATGTTTTTCCAAGCAAGTAATCATTTGGCCAATTTGTTATACCCTATAGGCAGTTGAGCACAGAGCTATCTAATTGCTTTGGCTCACCTGGGAAATAAACAAGCCTTATAATTTTTAGTTGTTTATTCTTTTCTTCAGGGGGATTTAATTCAAATTCATTTCTTTTCAATAATTGCTCCTTTCTTAGCCTTGGTGAAGAAAGTGTCTCACAATCATTCTAAAGTCAAGTTTAAATGGAGCCACCAAGTATCATAGTTAACATTAACGGTTTCCTATTTTTAAAAACTGCCTCATATTAAGAGGTTTATAACATAATCACTCATTTGCTTTGAGAAAAAAATTAAATAAATACCTCACTCTCTAGCTATGCGTTGATCATAATTTATTTTTGACAATTGGTGGGTTTTCCAAATCAGTAATCTTGTCACCCCTAGGTCACTAAAGCAATCAGATTAAACTTATCCAACATACTTAATATACTGAATAATAATTACAGAGAGCAAAATAATTCACTGACTTCCCAAAAGTAGAACAGAATTGCTTATTCTACTGTGATCAAGCTAGAAATAGTCAGGTGAATGAATTATTCAGGGGGAAATCTGAAAGTGTCAATGTGCATGAAGCACAGAGGAGAAATGGATAACGGAGAAAATCAGGATGTTCAAGGGCTCCTCCAGCCAGTTATCAGCTCAAGGACTGGTTTGGCCATTCGTTAGTTTTACCAATTTCATGAGAAAGTTAGACGTAAATTTACTGGGAAAAAAGGAGCAAAGGATAAGTAGTAATTCACAAAAGGTGTTCAAATGCTAATCATAACAAACGTAATTATACTTACTGTGACAAAGGAGGAAGAAAAATGGCAACACAAAAGAAGAATGTAGAAGCTGAACTTTGAATGTTAGCTAACTGGAAAAGTGATCACAACAGTTTCGTCACCTACAGATTGATGTAAAATGAGAGCTCTGTGTAGCTTTAATTTGCATCTCTGATTTTGAAGGCGTTTGAGCATCTATAGGTTTGTTAGCCTTTAAGGTTTTCTCTTCCTTAAATTGCCCAATTTTCTATTGGTGTTGCTAACTAACTTTTTCTCGATGATTTGCTGGAGTTCCTTGTGTATCCAGACAACAATTCTTTTTTTAAAACTTATCATTATTTTTTTTTTTAGCCAAGCCATCCTGCCACCTGTTGGCAGCTCAGCGGCTGCTCAGCTCAGGCCAGGACTCGAACCGCTGCTGCTCAGAGCTCAAACTCTTGAGCGAGCTCTTAACCAACTGAGCCACTCGGCCGGCCCTAGACAACAATTCTTCACTGACATTGCCTTCATCATCTCCCAGCCTGTCATATCTCTATTAACTTCGTCCATGGCATCCTTTATTGAACAAAATCTTCAATGCTGTGTGCTCAAATTCATCAATCTTCTACCTTATGTTTTGTGATTTCTAAGTTTGTTTTATAAGACCTCTGCCATTCTCAAGAGATAAAGATGGTCTCTTACATTTTTTATGTGGTATATTTTAATTCTTTTCACATTTAAGTCTTTCATCTATCATGAGTCTAACTGTTTGTTCAAGTCATTTTACTCTTCTACATAAAGTGAACCAGTTTCCCAACTTTACAATCTGAACTGTTCCAATTATTTTGTGCTACTGTCTTTTTATATATTTTGGGATTGGGAATTTGTGCATGTTCACATGTGCATGTTAGTCCAGTTTCCTTTTGTGTGTGTGTATTGTGATAATATCTTACTGCTTACATTACTATGACTTTCTAGACTGTTGTTACTAATGAAAGTTATCTTTGTCTCTGTTAAAATTTACTTAGCTATTTTTGGACCTCTATTCTTTTCCACTTTACATTTTATTATAGGTTTACTGAGTCCCTCAAAAACCCTGAAAATTTGATTTATAGATTATAGAATTGCACTATTTTTCTCAATTGGACCAGGGAGTGTCTAAGAATCTTAAGATCCTTGCCTTTCATCCATCTCAGCAGAAGCTAAAAACTGAGAAGGAGTTATCTCGGAAAAATCTATAAACATGTCATTCAGGGTTTTTTTTCTTTAGATATTATTTATCATATAACAACTAAGGCCTCCTTCTTTCTTCCCTTTCTTCTTCCCTTCTTTTTCTCTGTGTCCTGAGTTGTACTGTTGAGGACAATACCACTGTAGACTCAGATGAGTGGAGTCCTTGCCTTAGATCCAAGTCTCAGGGGAGCCTAACATTTTGGAATGTCTTACTCAAAATATTCTAGGTCCCCCATTCCAGTGACAAGGACCCACCAGGACTTCAGCATCATCCCAGGCAGGGACTCTTAGGGTGCAGGTCTTCACTTCCTCCCTGTGTGGAGCTCTTTAAATCTCTACCCACATATACGGGGTTCACAGTTTGTCCCAAGGAGTTCCATAACTTGTGCCAAAGGGGCTGTTTTGGGGCCCCTTTACTGGCCTTGGTTCCAAAAGGGTAGCTTGGGTCACTTCTGTTAGGTGGTTTAACGTTCTTTCTCTTGCATGGGAGATTGGGCCACCAGAATGATGCTGACGTTCTCACATTGGACACAACAAAAATCTGGGTGTCTGGGATACCAGACAGCCCACTGCCAACTCTTGGACTTAAGACCTTTGTGTGGACCTATGAGTCAACTCTTGCTCAGTGGAGTTTGATTGCAGTGGTACCTTTAGTCTATAAAGCCTGGGGAAAATGGGGTGGCAGCAGGTATCTTTTATCCTGTGCATCACCCCTTGCAGGCACCCAAGGTAGTCACCCCATTCCTTCTGCAAGCTCTACACGCTGGCTGTGAGGACCTCTGGAGGTGGCTATGCCTATCTCTTCCGAGGGCTCTAATGGAACATTAACATCCATTAATGAATGTTCTTTCTTGCCTATAATTGGCATGGTGATGCTGTGCTCTCTCATGTCAGTCTTAAGCGATGCCTAAGTAAGAGCAGGTACTTCACGCACAACTAAGAATAATCTTGCTCTTCTCGTTGATCTTTTTCTATCCTCCCAACTCGTGGTGTCATGTAGAAGGCAAGAGTAAGGGCCACACTGAAAGGAACTGCATTCTAGAAATGCAGTGATAATACATAATAACTTCAAGAGAAGGTGGGATTGAAAGACGTTTTGTTGTATGTTTATGCTATAAAATTCTGAATGGTAAATTTATCATGACCAGAAAATGAATTTTCAGTCACACGTTTCTGCATGCTTTAGTTGAGACTTGCACTTTTGATCATCATCCTTGAAGCATGGCATCAGCCTTGGAGAGACAGCCACTGGAAGCCAGCATCTCTGAGTTTCATGTACACGGTGCAGTGGCTTGCATACTAATGTGCCAGCATTAAATAAATAGTTTTAGGAAGCTGCAGGGGCAACAATATCTATGTGGTTTTAATACAAACTGGTTCCCCAGAGCCATGCCATTGCCAGTTATAACAGCAGCATTCCCTTTCATTCATGGTTATAGATACAATAAAACTAACCAAGAATGGGGCATTTTGCATGAAGAAGGAAGAACTGTTTTCCAAAAATGAACAGAAAGAGGAAGCACCTCGAGACTATGAGGAAATTTCATCTGCACTTATTGAAAAATAAACAATTAGGTAAGTACCTCTTCTTTCCCCATTTTTCTAATCTTCAGGGATAAACCATTGAATCTTACAAGAAGTGATGATTTTATAATAAATTTTTAAATCAAATTGTTTATATAGACAAGCCCCTTGCACAAAATATTTTCCTAATGCCTTGCACATGGAAAGGAAGATGGAGATTCTTTTCCCCTGAAGTCATAAAACATCATTGTAACTGCAGGCTTTTACTATTTTTACCTCTTGTCTTAGTTCAGTAATAAAAATAGTTAAAGTTACTTAATTGCATTTAGAAAATATTTTTTACTTTAGATTTAAAGTTCTCTCTGTTGTGTTTGAATGCATATTTTAAGAAACTACTATGCTAAGCAAAATAAGTCAGACAGAAAAGGTCAAGAACCATGTGACTTCACTCATATGTGGGACATAAAACTGAAAGCAACAAAGGAATAAGACAACAAACAAAGAATCAAAAACTCATAGATACAGACAACAGTTTAGTGGTTGCCAGAGGGTAAGGCGGGAGTGGGGGGTGTGAAGAGGGAAAAGGGGGGTCAAATATATGGGGATGAAAGGAGATTTGACTTTGGGTGGTGAACACGCGATGCAATATATAGATGATGATTTGTAGAA
>NW_017731436.1:3989049-3990096 GCF_001890085.2 Hipposideros armiger
GAACCATTGAAGGCACAGATAAATGCAGATAAATTCAGACTATACCAGAGAAAAGATTGATAATTGTATCTCTACTGAAGGGCAGAGCAAGGAAATAGGTAATGCTCTGAAAGAAGGCCATAAATAAAGGATTTCAAATCATAGTATGTCAAATCCTTATTTTCACAAGCTTCAGAGTGAGAAATTGTCAGACTCATAAGAAAATAATTATATTAAAATACTGCTATTGATATATAAATAATAACTTCTCTGATCTTGGAATAATGTAAAGCCTAGAAATAAGTTTAAGGCACATATTGTAATTTAGACCAGAAATAGTCATTATATTCATTCAGCCACCTTATATCTTTTGATTGGAGCATTTAATCCATTTAAATTAAAAGTAATTGTTGATAGATATGTAGTTATTGCCATTTCATAATTCATATTTTTGATATTTTCTTCTTAAAGAAGTCCCTTTAACTTTTTTTTTTTATATAATACTGGTTTGGTGGTGATGAACTCCTTTAACTTTTACTTGTCTGGGAAGCTCTTTATCTGCCCTTCAATTCTAAATGATAGCTTTGCTCAGCATAGTAATGTTGGTTATAAGTCCTAACTTCTCATCACTTTGAATATTTCATGCCAATCCTTTCTGAACCATAAAGTTTCTGTTGAGAAATCAGCTGATGGTCTTATGGGAGCTCCCTTGTAGGTAACTAACTGCTTTTCTCTTCCTACTTTTAAGATCCTTTCTTTGTATTTAACCTTTAGCAATCTAATTATAATATGTCTTGGTGTTGGCCTCTTTGGATTCATCTTGTTTGGAACCCTTTGTTTTTCCTGGGCTTGTATATCCATTTCCTTCATCAGGTTATGGAACTTTTCTATCATTATTTGCTCAAATAGGTTTCCAATCCCTTGCTTTTCTCTTTTCCTTCTGGTACCCCTATGATGCGAACGTAGGTATGCTTGACGTTGTCCCACAGGCCCCTTAAACTATCCTCATTTTGTTTTGGATTCTATTTTCTTTTTTGCTGTTCTCATTGGGTGTTTTCTGCTATCTTA
>NW_017731436.1:3991951-4013294 GCF_001890085.2 Hipposideros armiger
GCAGGTGCTGGCTTCCTTAGGCACATGGCTTGTTTGAACTGAGAACCATCTTTGGACTTCATCTACCATCTGGTTACATAAGTCATTTGAGTGTGCACATCTGGGAATTTTCTTCTTTTCTGGTTTTCTGTTCATTGGGACAAAGCCTTTGTGTTTGAGGGGCCTCTGTCTGAGGGTAGGACCAGGATTCTGGGAATCCTTCCTCTCTATCGGGATATTCTCTCCCTGTGAGAAAACCATCTACATTGTAGGGGACCTCTGTCTGAGAGCTGGATCAGGATTTTTGTACCTTACCCATTTTTGTATGTGTGTTTGTTGTGTCTCTCTGAGGGCCAATGGGCTCGATTTGGAAATAGAGTAAGTTGGCCCCAAATGTAAACTGGCAGCTCCCTTTTTCTCCATTTGGGCCTTTCCCTTGGGATAAACCAATTTGTTTCGCATTTGTTTGGGGTACCCTATTGGAGAGGGGAAGTGTTGTAGGACTTGTACTTGACTTGTGAACTGGTTCCTTTGTGTTCATTTGTTTGGCCATTTAAATTTGAAATTTGTAACTTGTCTAGATTATCTGAGGCTTGGTTAGAAGAGTAACTTAATTTATTATATATAATGTAAATGTGAGATGATTTTCTACCTCCAGATGGTATTGTTAAAATTAATTTAAAGGCAAGTGCTTATAAGGATTAGATATTCTAACAGTCTCAGAAATACAGAAACTAACTCAAATGCTTGTCCAAATCATGTGAAAAGGAAAAATATTTGATATTAAGGCTAGCTTCAAGTTTGTTTTGGTTAAATAGGTCATGTTATTTCTGTTGCAAATAATTGGGCCAAGTTTCTTGAAACTAGACTTATTTTGCAGATAAATAAGCCTTTATGTGGGTATCTTTGGTAAAAGTGAGGGTGTTATAGAGAGACAATTATGTTTCAATAGGAGCTATAATATACCTTTGTGGATATTAGATTGCAGTGTTGTCAATTGTTGTCCAACAAACAAACAAAAACTCAGACACAGACAACAGTATGGTGGTTACCAGAGGGGAAAAGGGGTGGGCAGAGGAAGATAAGGATAAAGGGGGGGCAAATACATAGTGATGGAAGGGGGCTTGACTTTGAGTGGTGAGCACACAATGCAATATGCAGATGATGTATTATAGAATTGTACACTTGAATCCTATATAATTTTATTAATCAATGTCTTCCCAGTAAATTTAATAAAATAAAAAAAAAGAATGGGGCAGCATATATGCTTTTATGTGTATCTGAAGCGGTTTCCTATGTATTAAACTTCTTAGGTATGTTTTCATGTGGAACTAAATACACATTTTTAAGATTGTAGACCATAACCATTAACATTTCTAGCATAAGATACGATAATATTATAATTTTGTGGAAGATAGCTTAACTTGAAAGATATATTGAACACAATATAATGTTTTAAGGTCATTTTTTATAGTGACCTTAATTATAAGGATTAATTATAATTAAGAATAATATTCTAAATCCTGTTTAATGTAGATGAATTATTGATATAACAGCAAATGTTCATTCCCCCAATGTAAAACTGTACATTGGGAAATTAAAACCAGGAGTTAAATATTATATGTTGCTATAAATATGAGCTCATTATAATAGATATATCTTCAAATTTGTATTCTGTAGTAGTGGAACAGAAAAAAGATATAAGACCACAAAATTAAATGTATATACATATACAGAGGGTGCCAAAAAAATGTACACACATTTTAAGAAAGGAAAAATCTGTATTAAAATTGTAATACTCAATATATACTGATAAAAGATGAATACAAGTCATGTGCATACATCGTTTTGGCACCCCCGGTATAAAGATTTTTTAAAAAATCTTCAGTTATTTCTTCTTTTATTAGTTGTTCTGCACCTTTCACATTCTCAGGATAGATACATTTTCCTCCTCTGTGAAAAATGATAGCTTTTACTAAGTATATTTTGAAAAGCCTTATTTCTTTTGGTATGCATTTGAAGTGAATCCATATTTTCCAATCTTTAGAGTTTTAAATATGGGCTATCAGTTGAATGAACACGATATAACTATCATTGCTAAGATAGTACACAACCAAAAATATAATGCTCATCTAAGATGTTTAATATATAAAAGAAGACATCTCTATCGCTGGCCTGCTAATATCTAGACTGTCATTGTGCATTTAAAAGACTCTTTGGGCCTAGAATGTTCAAATATCACTCATGTTGGTTTATAGCTTTGAGGTGGAAAATGAATATGAGAGGTGAAAGGAGTGTAATAGCTTAGCTTAGAAACATGACAGCAAATATTAAAAGATATTTTGCAATCATTGTATAAGGAAGTACAATTTCTAAAACTAAATGTAAAGTCTATTCAAATATAGAGTCATTTTTAGAAGATTATAGGCATACATCTATATTTATTGGTAATATACAAACACCTGAATAACATATGGAAATATTTTCTCAAATAGTAGATAATATATTATGAATAGTCTAATGAACTGGCATATCAGATAGCAAACAATCAATCACCTATTTATGCATTTTCATAATACGATATATCACTTTGGATGTAAAGGGTGATAATTGAGCAGATAAGATAGAATTTTTGTAGGAGTGGCATACTAGGACAAAAAGTAAGCTGTCACCCCCAATATAATATATCATTGGCATTGAATGTTAGCTATCGCCCAATATCTGTTCTTTTATTCTTCCAATTTTGTATTTGGCACATGGTTTCCTAAAATAAAAAACACAAATACCAATCTCCTTTGCAGCTAGGTACAGCCAGGGTGGTATAGATATACAATATACAAAAGCCCTATTTTACAGGAGACTAATATATTGGCTTCCTGCTGGAATCTTTATGATTCCCAGTTTAGTAGTGACATTGCCTTCTCCTTCAGTTTGCTGAGTCCTTGAATAAATTTGGAAGTTTGATTGGGTCAAGGGGAAGAGAAACAAGTATTAAGACTCTGAAGCAGGAAACTGCCTGACATTTTCAAGAAATAGCACAAAAGTCAGCATAATTGGAGCAGAATGATCTGAGGGAGAGAGATGTAGCATGGGATTAAAACACTGACAGAGCCTTTGAGCCATTGTAAAGACTCTCAGCTTAACTGAGATGGAAAGCCATTGGTGGGCTCTGAGCAGCGGAAGGAACTGTTTGAACTGTGCTGATTTTTTTTTTTTAATGAGGAATAAAGATTTCTCAGAGGACTACCATAGATTTTCTAATTTTTTAAAAAGAATTGATTTTGGTTAAAATACACATAACAAAAATACCATCTTAATCGTTTTAAGTGTACAGTTTAGTAGTGTTATGTATATTCATACCGTTGTGCAACCAATCTCCAGAATGTAGTTGACTCTTTTAAGGAGGGAGCAGCTCACAGTGTCCCATGCAGGGATCGAACTGGCAACCTTGGTGTTATCAGCACGATGCTCTAACCAACTGAGCTAACTGGTCATCCCCTATTGTATTTTGTTTTGAAAGAATTAGAAATGATTTTTTGACCCACAAGTGGATCTCCACTTGCTATTGTAAAATTTCTGTTTAGCCTTTGACACAGATCAACATGGTGCATAAGAGCATCAACTCTGGGGTCAAACCTCTGGCACTGACTTTGGGCTTCCTCGTGTGCAAAATATGTAGCCTTTATCAACTTATTTAAACATTCTGTGCCTTGGTTTCCTCATCTGTAAAGCAAGAATAATAATAGTACTTGCCTCATAGAGATTTGTTAAGGGTTAAATTAATTAACATAGGAATTCACTTAGAACACTATTGGGCATATGATAAGAACATATTTAGTGGTTGCTTTACTAATAAAATATTATTATTGTTATTATTAATTAAAATTATATTTTGCCTTTGGAGAAGTATGCAGAAACTTAAATGCTGGTAGAGGGAATACAGTGATTATCAACATAAGAACTATAGTGAATACATAATAATAAAATTTAGGTGCTGGTACTCTGACCTTCATTATTCATTTCTATCTAAAACACTGGGCTGGATCTAATAACATAGCAAAATAAAACATGTCTAAGAGTCATTATTGCCAGTATACACCAATTGATTTCTCTTGGTGTAGATGTATCATTAATTTAGGATAGCAAATAAATCAGCCTAACAAATGTAGCTCTGACACTTAGATGTCAGAGTTTTAATTTGATTAACTAAACACTTATGGCATGTCCACATTAAAACTGATTTTATGAGTTGAAATCTCATTATTAAGATTTAAGACAAGTCAGTAATGAAGTGTGTGTGTGTGTGTGTATTCATATACATATACACATATGTATATGCGTACACATCTTTACATATATATATTTACACATATATAAAGTTTAAACAATCTTTGTGGTTGAGCTAATTCACATATGGATATGAACAGTGCTTCTTTTCTTTGAAAGGTTGCTTATTTTAAAGCTGCGATTATCAAAATGATGTGTTACCAGTACAAGAATCAATAGATGGATCGATATATAATGATAATATAAGCACAAGACATGAAAAAGTGGAATTCTAAATCAGTGGAACTTAAAAGGAAATACAACAAAAATATTATTTTTTTATCTGTTGAAAATATTAAAAATGCTATAGCACAGTTTAATTCTATAAAAGGAAAAGAAAAAAGATAATGGAAATAAGAAAAAAGGTTCTCAATTTTTTTATTTAAAAACAATTTAGTCGTGAAAAACTACCTTCACAGAAAATCTTGCAGAAAACCCACCGGGAGTAATGAAGTTCAGCTATTTTCATTGAAGCCCATTTGTCAAGCCTCAAAACCACCGCCTCTGAGGTGGTGTCTGAGGAGATGCTGATGAAACCTACTCTTCACTAAGGGCACTTGGATGATGGAAAGTGACTGTGGGTCCATAAGCTGTGCTGCCTGTCCTCTTTATATCTGTATCTTCTCTAGATATTTATATCTGCCTGAACATTTTACCGTGATGGAAAATGTCAAAATATTTGTTTGGCTTATTTCTTTCCCCTTATTCCATTTAGATCATTAAAAATAAATCTTAACCTTATTTGAGCTAAAATCTCTGAATCCTTTATAATAATCTCTGAATCCTTTATAATAATCTCTGAATCCTAAATAATAAACATGCTTTCCTTCTATTGGTTCATAAATCTAACTGTTTTTGTTTCCTCAACAGTAAGAAAGACCAAGGGGATGGTAGCCAGAGGGGGGTAGGGTAGGGCTGGGCGAGGAAGGTGAAGGGGAATATAGTCAATTATATTGTGATAGGTTTGCACGGTAACATACCATTCATTACTAGACTTAGTGTGGTGATCATATTGTAAAGTATAAACCTGTCGAATCGCTATATTGTACACCTGAAACTAATATAATATTGCATACCAACTATACTTAAATTAAAAAAAATAAAAGATATTCACTGAGAGGATGAAGACACATTGGAAGGGTACGTTTGGCAGAGGGTTCATTAGAACATCCCCCAGGGGTCTCAGTGCCAAGGTTTGTGGGCAGATTAAGCAAATGCAGATCCACATCAGGCTATCCTGGCTGCTGAATTTCAGTCAGGACATGAGATCTGTCATTGTAAGAAATCATTTCTGCCCTGCATCCTGCCCAGCTACTCATAATATACAGTATTCTGGGCATACCACTGAGGACAAGGCGAAACGACGCCAACAGATGGTTTCCAGATACTCGGTGTCCATTGACGAGGCTATTACGGGAGAGCTGAGAGACTTGAGTCAAGAAGGAAAAACAGAAATAATTCTCCCAAAGGAGGAAACATCCACAGTGTGAAACAGAGATAAAAGAGTTCCGCCGCTGTGTAATTCCATCTGGGAACGCCATGGAGGCCTGTTCACTGATCTCTGAGGATATGCACACTTTTTAAAAATTTTGCTGGTACCTCTACTTACAATTCCTTCTCAATTTTCTAGAACTGAATCCTCCGATGTATTATTTTCTATTACATCCTTCTTTTTAATTTAAAAATGTCAGTGTGACAGTTTGAAGGAAATGTGATTTATAAATCTTATAAATATTCATGTACTTCACAGTCCAGGCTACTGCATGGCATTGTTCTGAGATGATTAAATACTTCCCATCATTAAATGTTTCAAAGAGCAAACTCCATGGAAATAAAGCTTTCGCATTAAATCGTATATTAAAGAATGCAATAATACTTAAGCCCCCTGTGTAACAGCACGTTGTTAGCAGGTACGATTGAATAAAATTAGCACACAACATTCTAAAAATAAGATTTATAATTGCATTGTTAGTTGTCTTTCGGATTTCCATGAGAAGAACTTATGGAATTTATTGGCTCTTGACAGTAACAGCTTATGTAACAATCATTTTTATGCAAACTTGACATTTCAAAGACAATCAAGAAGAAATGGTTTTATTTCCGTTATTATATTTTAAAGGATTTAAAGCTTTATTCAGCTCTCCATTTTCTAATGGGTAGACAAAATCTGATGCCGCATGCCTTTCTCTCTAGAAAATGCCTTTTTTCATTTCTTGAAAAATATATTGATTTTTAAGAATTTAAGTGCAAAGATCCTGTCTCTTCCCCAGGTTGGCTCTGACTCCACCCCTTTCTTTCTTTCTTTTGAAAAGTTGCTTTTGACAAGTATCACTAAGGTTTAGCATTTAAGATGAATAGCCTGGATGGAAAGTTTCATTCATCTTTCTTTAAAAGGATCCTCATATACTACGTAATACTTTGTTCTCCAGAATTAAACTGAGCCGCTCACATCTCCATACCTCTGCCGCCTGTGTCCTGTGACCTTTTTTTCCCCTTGCTTGTTCCTCATGTGACTTCTGCTCCTGACATTCACTGTGACGTGTGCATTCCTACATCCTTCTTCTCTGGTCCACTTCTTTGGTGCCTGTTGTTGTACCGCTTCTTTGAATGCTGCTGACACAATGTCTCCAT
The DNA here is from genome assembly GCF_001890085.2 of Hipposideros armiger. Lineage (NCBI taxonomy): Eukaryota > Metazoa > Chordata > Mammalia > Chiroptera > Hipposideridae > Hipposideros > Hipposideros armiger. The sequence continues at coordinate 3,998,888 of NW_017731436.1, forward strand.
CTCCTTCTGGCCTACCTCTTTGATGAGTTCAAGGTTCACTTCATATTGACTCCTAGATCCAGATCCTTAGCCATAACTTCTCTTTTAAACATTTTAAATATGTTTTTTCAACTGTCTGCAATTTGTTTCACCTGAAAGGGTTTGCAGCCATTTCAATGTTAAGTCTAAAGTAAAGGTATTTCTTCCACATGGATGAATTCACAACACATTCCATTTTGTGGTTTTGAGCAAGTTAATTAAACTTTCCCCTTGGTTTCCTCACTGCCAGTTGTTTAATTTGAGGAAACATAAAAATCCTCAGACACTGGCCATTTTTAAAGGTCCCTTCACATGTTTCTCTCTCAGACTCATCTGTTCCCAATCTTCCATTCTTTGTTTTTCATCAGTTTCCTGGGGCACGGATCCAGGTTAGAGAAGAGTTAAGAACAGATCTAGGAGAATTTCATGGTATTTACATTTTTCTCTTGGCCAAGACTTTCAATTTAATTTCTTTGTTAAACCTCATTTTATTTTATTTTTTAAAGATTTTATTGGGGAGTTGGGGGAGGGAACAGCATTGGGGAATTGGGGAAGGGGAACAGACAAGTTGCTGTCCTTTTGTTCTTCAGTCTAGTTGTGGAGGATGTCGCTTCACTGGCCCATGTTGGTGTTATCATTGTGCTCTTTCTGGGTGAGGAAGTTGCTTGCTGGCCATTGGACGGCCGCTCACAGCAGCTCATGCCAGCTGCCAGCCACTCACGGTAGCTTATGGCAGCCCCACTGCAGCAGGTGCTGCAGCCTACACCATCGCCGGTGACTCACGGCAGCCCAGCTCCAGGTTGAGCTGTTGTTCACCATCTTAGCTGTAGAGGGCGCAGTGTCACTGGCCCAGGTGGGATCCAAACCAGTGGCCCTGCTGCTCAGAGCTCGCGCTCCCAAGCCAACTCAACCAATGAGCCACTCAGCTGCCCCTAAACCTCATTTTAAATAGGAATATATAACACAGCTAAAGCAGAATACTGATCTGAGCTTCGAAGACTTCATCTTGACTAAACACTCATAAAACAGCTCCATGAATAATGTGTCCCATTCTGGTAAACATTTTTTTTCCAGCTTATATGTGATAAGGACTAAGGAAATAGAATAAGTAAGAAATGGAGATATTGATACCCTGTTCTCAAATAATTTGTAATAATAGATACAGGTGCAAAACCACAATTTTCCTGGAAGAAATGACTGCTAAATAGCAAAAGAAGCTTTAAGAAAAAATAGTTTTTTATTTCATAAGTCAAATTAAAAAACTCATTGACATTTATTTATTTATTTATTCAAAACCAACATTTATTAAATTATTACTATATTTCAGATAGATTATGTGTAATGGACAAGTTCACATTTTAGGGGAACACTTATTAAATGCTTTATTAATAGGTTAGTGTTGCGGATTGCTGTATAGAATGCTAGGTCCCCCCCCCCCATACGCTCTAACTTAAAGGAACATCATGGGCTAGGGAGAATAGCAGAACAGAAACTAGATTTTTCTCCTCAGATTTTCATCCTCAGGGTAACACATAGATGCAAAGGCTTAAACAGCACACTTTTGACTGGGGGAGCTGGTTATTAACTCATGTTCAACTTGTGATCTGCAAAGGAGGAATTCAATAGCAATCATGAGACCCTTAGGGTACACCAATAGGAATTTATTTGGGGAAACAGAAGAATGTCTAAAAGCAAAAGTTTGTGTTCTCAGTCCAAAAAAGGGAAAATAAAGGTGAGAAATAAAATGTTGGAACAATATATTGAGAAAAGGAAAGCATAAATGCATAATTAAAAAGGTAACCTATCACTGCAGATTTAAACCTAGTAAAACTGGCTTAGAGAAAATTGATTCAAAGATGTTAAGGACATACATAAGAAATCAACTCAGAATTCAGATTAAAATGTGCCCAGTGAAGAGACAACAAATCACAAGAAAGACAGAGAATAAAAATTCATCATAAATACATTTGAGTTTCCATAAGAAGAAAGCAGAAGTAACGGTTTAGAAGTAATCATTGAAGAAATAATAGAGGAATGTTTTTCCAAGGTGAAGAAAAATCAGGGATTGCATAATGAAAAAATTCAGTATACACCTAGAAACCAAAAATATCCGAAACCCCTAATGCAGACCACAGCCGACAGCTTTCGCTTCAGACACGAGGCGCAAACCCCAGTGGCATACAACAGGAAGAAAATGTTTCTTATGCCCCTGTAGATCCACTGCTGCAGCTCTGTAATTTCAGCTGGGGCCACTCACACGTGTGGGAGTCAGCTAGGAGGCGGCTGACCTAGGAGGCGACTGACCTAGGAGGCGCATGGCAGGGTGGCTTCAAGCCTCAGGCTTGGCCATCCCAGGTCTGCTTCACATTTTGTTGGGAGACCCCACTGTAGGGCAGCAGTCCCCTGGAACTTTCCTTTCCATGGCACCAGCAGAGACACAAGGCCAAGCCCAAACAGACAAGCACACGTCACAGCACTGTGTGTGTCACGGATTTTAACATTCCACCCAGCAAAACAAGTCACATGGCTGAACTACGTCAAGGGAATTCTGTAAGCAAATCAGGCTTATCTAAGTCAAAATGAACCTTACCACAGGAGTGCCAAGTGTAAACAACGAAGTGTAAAGAAGGGCCCACCTAGTGGCTCAGTTAGTTAAGAGCTCACTCAAGAGTGCGAGCTCTGAGTGACAGCGGTTCAATGCCTGCTCCGAGCTGAGCTGCCAACAGGTGGCAGGATGTCAGCTAAAATAAATACATAAATAAATAAAATAAAGTAAATCAGTAACAACTAGAGAAAAACGAGTCTGCCTTTTGCTGTGATGAACATATACCCATGCATTCACTTAATGGTTCTATCAAGTTACTTTCTATGTATTTCTGGTGTAATCCCACTTTTAACTTAAATGTAATCTACAAATTATTTACAAAGGAAATAGTTTGAATTTTGTCCTCCATAAACAAGAAGAAAAACTTTAGTGCTGGTGTCTGTTTTATTCTCATAACATATTATTTCTCCTTTTCTTAGTGATTCATTTATTTCTAAATATAAAAGTATGCGGTTTTACTTTGGTGAGACTTAGAATTATATCACCTCTATGATTCACTGCTCCTTTCTAGAAGAAGACAGGCAATTTTGGTTAAATTACACCCAACGTAATAAGCCTAAAGGCTTCTTTTCTGGCTTGCATGAAAATCTAGAGAGAGCTGACCTGGTAATGAAATACAGTTATGTAACAATTCCTGGGTCATTTATGAGTATCTCTGATAAATCAAATTCAACATCATAACAAAATGAAAAGCACTGTTGGAAGAAAGAATGTTAAGGGTTCCAAACGTGAGTGTGTGTGTGTGTGTGTGTGTGTGTGTGTGTGTGTGTGTGTTGCATTGGCTTGCAATGATTATTGGGAATGGGTAGATAATTTTGCATAGTTTTAAAAGTAATAACTTATAAGAAGCCCAGTTCAGAAGAGGAGATGTAGAAAAATAGTCACTTTGTGCACTGTTCATATATGCAACCATTCTGTACAGAAATCTGAAAATGCTTCATGAAATTAAGTATAACTTGTTTGTATTTGAATATGGAGTTACAGAATTTAAAAAGACATGCAGGTGAGCGAGGGTTGGGTTTTATTGATGAGAAATAAAATGCCTGCTATCAAAACGAGCAAAATTATTACATTCTACAATAAAGATCTGATTCCCAATAACTCTCGTTCCAGTAGCCACTCTTTACATGTACAGCACATTGTCAGAAAAATGTTTGTAAATGAAATAAATAACATTTAAGACCAAAAGAGAGGTTCTTTTATGAACTCTGGATGAAGGGAGGAAGGGGTATTAAGGTTGATAACAAGATTGTATGCAAAGGGTATGGAGAGTAATTAAAAACAAAGTGCTAAACCTGAATGCACAAGAGTACCTTGAACGTGATATATTCTGATCCAGATCAAAATTGGTATGGATCTATATTGCCTCAACTGTTCTGCTAGACCCCTTGAAACAGAGTCACAAGCTCAGATTCTCACGTGGGTCATGCTGAAACCTGAGCTGAAGGAAATCTGCGGATGCTGTCGCGAGAACACAAGTCGGCTCCCAAAAGTGCAGCTGCTTCTCAGAACAGCGTTTTTGTTGCCACAAAAGAAACCACTGGTGTGTCAGGTTTTGAGTCTCTCATGAAAAGCTGGAAACCAAAATGCTTGCATGAGTCACTTGATTTTTACATTGATTTGGTTTTATCTTTAGAATTCAGAAGCACGGAGTTAAATTAATAATATCACTCAGTATATGACACACAGTTATAATCAATTCTGTAAATCACAGTTCTTGTTTTATTGGTTTCATTTTTCTATTTTATTATATTTCACTTTTAATCTAGTTTAATTATTTAATTTCATTTTAGCATCCTCTTCGCTCTTACTCTGGGCACTCATTCCTGTCTACTCCTGATGTACTTCCCTAATGTTCTGATATGTGGCCATGATGTATGCCGTTATAAAACACATGGACATTTACAAAACATGTAACATAGTTTTAGTGTTGTTGTTTGTTTTGTTTTTCCTGATGTTGGGGCCTGGTTTTGTAAATTTGCTGCATCTCAGAGCAGTGGGAAAGTCAGATTCATAAGAAAACCATTTCAAGCAGAGGCAATAACAGAAGAAATAAAGAGCTGAAGGCCATTGCCTTGGCTACAGAATCAGCTAATGCATTTTGTTTTTAGATCTCATCAGTTAGTTTTTATTTCTATCCGTTCAATCCCAATATCTTGGAATTAGTTTTCATTAGACAAAATAAGGGCTGATATTCACCCACAAAGCAATGGAACAACACAGAAGCCAGCATCTGGTCTGACGGTTGGTACAAGGCTTTAAATAAATCTCCCCAAAGAGGCATGGTAGAGAACAAACACACAGAATAACTGCAGTCTTAGAATCTCACTCACAATGAATGGAAAATACAAATGGAAGACACAATGTGAATGTACCAGGGCAGGGTCCCAGCTGAAAGGATTCATTCCAGATGGTACAAATGAAGGGACTTGAGTGAGGGGACAAGGCCAGGAGCTCAGAGACCAGCCACAGGACGGAGCCACTAGAATCTCTTGTCTGGAAGAGACAAAGAGAGCAAACAGTGTCACTGAGGAAGAAGTTTTCCCAGCAAGAATTGTTTTCATGGAAGCATCCAGTTGCTGCTGTCAAAGAATAAAATTGAACCGAGTAAAGGTGAAGATCGAATGGGCTTTCTTAGGCAATTCATAAATCAGGCAGCATACCATCTAGCAACTAGAAGGGTGCTCCTAGTGTATTTTTTAAAAAATACTTTACATGGTAATGAGCAATTGATCATTTTTAGCATTCGAAACTCAAGATTATATTTTTAGTCCATATTAGTCCTCCTTTGAAGCACCTTCTGTGTCTTTATTGGTAGTGTTATGGTTTACACTGTGATCCTCAAAAGAAGGTAGGTTGAAGTCCTCACCCCCAGTACCTCAGCGTATGACCTCATTTGGAATTAGAGTCGTTGCGGATTTCACCAAGTTAAGACGAGATCATTAAGGTAGGCTATAATCCAACATGTTTGATACCCTTATTAAAAGGGAAAATTTGGACACAGAGACAGATAAGCAGATGGGAAAAGGCCATGTGAAGATGAAGGAAGACACTGAGGTGATGCTTGCACGAAGACAAAAACATGCCACAGTTTACTTGCAAACACCCGATGCTAGAAGGGAATGGATAGGCTCTGTCTCAAAGTCCTCAGAAGGAACCAACCCTGTTGAAATCTTCTGGTCTCGGACTTCTGGTCTTCAGAGCTGTGAGACAATAAATGTCTGTTAATTAAGCCACTCACTTTGTGGTACTTTGCTATGTATGGCAGTGCACACTAACACAGGTAGCCATGTAGATTGTCTCCTGAGCCCACTGTGATCAATGATGCTCTGATAAACATATGTGTGTCTGTCCATCTGCAAACACATGATAGTTTTTCTGTTTCATATCACATAATAGGAAGGCTGTGTCAAACGGTGGTACATGATCAATTTCATTAAATACTGCCAGATATCCATCCAGAATTGGTCTACCAGTTGACAGATCCACAACAGTGCAGTCCAAGTGCTCATTGCTCAGCTTCTAAAACATTTTTAGATTGTCAGGCTTTTGTCATATGCTCTTAATCTGCACTGCATTTTTCCCTTTCTGGGAATTACCTATTCATAACATTGAGTCTTTTTCTAATTGAAGAGTAGGATGATTCTTTTCTTTAAATATTCAGAAACTTCATTGTAAGTTCTTTCTCCTACTCTTTTGCTCTTTTTTTTATGTTAGCTTTGATGAAAGGAAATTTTATGAATAATTTCTTTAGAAAAAAATGTATTTCCTTAATGGCTTGTGCATAAAAATGTATAGTTTAAATTTTTTTCCTCCCTACCCTGATATCATAGAACTAACTTCCCCAAGTTTGCTTCAGAATTTTTAAGATTTCCTTTATACCACACGCAATTGATTTTTCTGGATGATGTGAGGTAAGATCAACATTTATTTCCACATGTTTCAGAAATATTTTTCATCTGGTGCTTTCTCACTGGTTTGCAGTGCCAGTTCTGTCATGTATCATGCTTCTCTGTGTTCATATTTCTTTTTCTAACCTTTTAATTTTGTTCCACTTATGTTTTTCTATTCATGAACCAATGTTACATAGCCTTAAATACAGTTGATCTACAATAGTATACAGTAAACAATATTTTTTACCAGTCTATATAAATTTAGAAAGCAGTTTAAGTTCCACAAAAAGTCCCATAGGAATTCTGAATGGAGTTGTAGTGAATTATAGTTTTATTTCAGAAGAACTAATATCATTGAATAACTATAAAATCTATTGCTCAAAGAAGAACATGTTGAAAAATTGCCAAAAATTTTATTTTTGCCCCCAAATTTTTATGTGGATTTTTAAACTATTTTTCAAAACTACTGGAAACATAAAATGTGCTCTGAAACATAAAAATATCATATATCATTTATTTTAAAACATTGAACAACCATTTTATATTGGTAATCTGAACATTAAATATGATGTAAACAAACTATGCTTGGGTGCATATACATGTTTTATTGTTTGCTTTTCATATATGCTTTTAATAGTATATCCTTGGTTATTTCTAAAGAATATTTTTAACCATATTCTTATCATTTCTTAGTTGCTCACAGAAGTGTATATACACTTATTTGAAGACATATTTTATGGTTATTAAATTTGGAATTGTTGATGTCAATTAATTCATCTCTGTGGACCATAATACACTTCATGAATATATTGGGTTGTCAGAAAAGCCATGATACATTTTTTGCAATGAAAAACATAGAAAAATATGTCATGACTTTCCCAACAACCCAATATTATCACTATATATGTTAGTAGAATTACAAAGTGAAGAACAATTTCTGTTAGAAGATATTCTCAATTATAAATCTGTCATATGAAATGTATTAATATTACAACTTGTTAATTCCATAAGCACTGTCTTTTGGCCTCCTGACCTTTACTTTAACCAATTTTTTTAACAACTTATGAAATAATAACATTTATGGTTATTGTGATTGTTTTGTCAAGTTTAGGTGCTACAAAATTGGAGGACTTCTTATATTGATTTCATTCTGGTGTAGGATGTACATTGATTTAATTAAATATAGGACTTTTATCAAATGATTCTTTCACAAGTCAAGATATTACACATCACAAGTGCAGAATTTAAATATTAAAACTTATACATCATTGTGAGGGGTGTAAATGTCTATGATGTTGCTTTGTACACCTGAAACTAATAAAAGTAAAAAAATAAAAAAATTTATACATCATTATCTTTAGATAATATAAAACATTTTCTATAATTTTGCTTATGTAATATGGATATTACTTATTTTTTGAAAAGTATTTTTAAAATTTTGTTTACAGAAAACTATTTTATAGGTTCATCAATACTATAAAACCAATTGTTTTGTTAACAAATAATTGTTCTTGAGTTATATCATTTTAATTATTTTTAATGTCCCCTTTCACTCTCTAGAGTGACCTAATCAGACAATAATTATATAAAACAGCTTGTACATTGCCAAACTCTCTGTAGTCTGATTTCCCAACTTTTATTTTTTCCCCAGTTATCCTTTCTTTTTTGTATGTATTTTTCATTTTCTTGTTTCATGATAAATACATTATTTTGAATGGATAAACATTGAATTATTATTTAAACATTCCTTGTTGCTGGTTGATTTTTTTTTGCACATATTTACTTCACAATTTCTAATTCTAACCTGTCTTACCTTATGTTTTTTAATCTTAAATTTTTATTTCATCATAAAGCAAAACCCACATTTTTTGTTACACCTCAGGGCCAAAATTCTCTAAAGACGGTAACCACCTTAGGAAAAATAAAACTACTGTGAAATTGAATGACACCCTTCAGTGTAGCTAAACTTGAAAAGACTGACAAAACCAAGTATTTGCTAGGATATAGAATAATTGAAACAGTCATATATTAAGAAAAAGATTAGAAACTAGTACATTTGCCTTGTACAGTGGTTTTTTTCAGTTTCTTATAAAATGAAATAAATGCCCACACAAAGACTTTAGCAAAGAATGTTTGTAATAGTCTTATTGATAATGACCAAAAATTTAATTCAAATGTCCCTCAACAAGCAAGTGAATTAACAATTTTGTTATATTCTTACGATGGAACACTACTTGGCAAGAATGAATGTGTCCCTGATGGATGTAACAACATGGTTAAATCTAACAGACATTTTATTGAGTGAAAAGAGCCAGATATCAAAGCCTACACAATGTATGCTTCAACATGATCAAAACTGGAAGAGTGACTTCCTGAGTAAGGAGGTGTGCCGTGGGGCAAACAGGTAATGAATAGAAAGGTATATGAGTATATCTTCATTGAGGTGTTGTTTACACGGGTGTCACACTCATTAAACTCTACTTTAACTCACTGTTATTTTATTTTATGTAAACTACAACTTAATAAAGATGATCAGAAATTCCATTACTTTTTAAAACATTTCTAAGGTCACAAAAAATAAGAGCAGAAATTCTAAGCAGAAATTCTAAACTCTATGTCTTTTTAAAAGTCTTAATGACATTTAAAAAGTAATATCTTTTCTATTTAGTATGTGTTAAGAAACTTAAAATTCCATGTTGATATAGTTATGATAAAGTCATGTATCATTTAATTAACCAGTGAGGTGTTTTATTGTTTTCATTATCTGAGCATGCATTTTTGCATTCATATTAATGTTCTGTCAGCTGATTTTAATTGAAAAAATGATCATGGGGGTAAAAAGGAATCATTTATATTACATAATTTATCTCATCATTTAAAGCACTTATTTTCTTGATGATAGAAATATTTTTGAGACACAAGGCAACAATTTCCCTACTGAAATTAATTCATATTCTACATAAGGAATAATTCTCAAGCCTGCAGCTTTTGGGGTAGTATCACTTGCTATCTAAGATTCTCAGAGAGTATCTGATTTATCAATATGAAATCCCACAGAATTTTACCTCAAGCTAAGAAACTCACTTTTTATGGTAAAAGAATTACAACAGGGTTGGCTGAGTGGCTCGTTGGTTAAGAGTTGTCATGGGAGGCCAGCTCTGAGCAGCAGGGCCCCGGTTCGGATACCACATGAGGGCCAGTGACGCTGCACCCTCTACAGCTAAGATGGTGAACAACAGCTCGACCTGGAGCTGGGCTGCCGTGGGTCGCCGGCGACAGTGTAGGCTGCAGTAATGCTGCAGTGGGCTGCCATGAGCTAATGTGAGTGGCTGGCAGCTGGCGTGATTTGTTAGGGGAGCATACTTGGATTTCTCTGGTCAGTCCTAAGTTGGAAGGAGAGCACCAAGTAGAGAATCAGGCAGTTATTAAGTCCTGATTTTGGGGGGCTGGTCGATACATAGATTGTTGTTTGGCTTCCTGGGCTGGTTGCTGCAGGTTGTGGATCAGAGTTTTGTTTTTATATATGGTCTGGGCATTGTCCATTTGCCTATCTAGTTTCTCATGCGTGCACTCTAGTAAATGGGGACAAAAGCACCATGTAATGGCTGTTCACGCAAAGGATAAAAATGCATCTTTGAGGATAAAGCACAAATATTGAAAGGTGTTGTGATGGCTAATTTTATGTCAGCTCTGCTGGACTCAGGGATGCTCAGACAGCTGGTAAAATGTTATTTCTGGATGTGTCAGTGAGGATGTTTCTAGGAGAGATCAGCATTTGAATCAGTAGATTGCCTTCACCAGTGTGGGCAGATGTCATCTAATTCATTGAAGGACTGAGTAGAACAAAAAGGGGAGGAATGGCAAATTCTCCCTGTCTCTTCTTGGGCTGGTTTATCCTTCTTCTCCTGCTCTCAGACACTGGACATCAGAGCCCCTGGTTTTGGGCCTTAGAAATCCAGGTTTACACCACTGGCCCCTGGGTTCTCAGGTCTTGGGATCTCGACTGAATGATACCACTGACTTTCCTGGTTCTCCACTTGCAGATGGCAGATTGAGGCATATCTCAGCCTTCATAATTGTATGAGCCAATTCCTGTAATAAATCCCCTCCTTTTTATATATCTACATCATCTATATCTATATCTCTATCTATCTATCTATCATCTATCATCTATCTATATGTATCCATCCACTTGGTTCTGTTTCTCTGGAGAACACTGACTAATCTAGATTCACATTGGGGGTAGGGTTTCAACATGAATTTTGAGGAGACACAATTCAGTCCATAATAGCATGTTTGGGCCACACATGTGAGGCTGAAAAAGCAAATAGTTTGGTGTCTCCAGGAGAAGCCCTCACCCAATGACACTGATTTTTTTTTTCCTGTTCAGTGAAATATTTCTGAGCTGTATTCCATGCACTGTCTTAGGAATCACCAGAAGGGTTAAATGTGGGTTGACTAGAGCAGTAGCTTTATTAAGACCCACTGAATTGTCTTCTTTCCCTTCACGTTCATCCTGCAATCACCTCCCTCATAATTGGTTTGCATTCAGATTATTTTCTTAGGGTCTGCTTCTCAGATAACCTAAACTAAAACAAAATACAACAAAGATACTTGTTTTAATGAAAGCAGTACTAACTAGTGTAATAATCCCCCATATTTCAGTGATATAACAAAGTAAAAGTTTATTTCTTATGTAAGACTAACTGGCATAAAGGGATGGGTATTAGCTCAAGCATTGAAAAAAGCCAGGGTGATGAAGGCTTGACCAATATGCAGTGTGTTGACATCCAACATGCACATGGAACCAAAAAAGCAGAAAATCATGCAAGTGATTTTTATTATCCAGACATGGCAGGCGCCAGAATTTTGTCACATTGGCATATGTAACTGCAAATGAGGCTGGGAAATGAACTCTAGCTGTGTGCCCACGAGGAAAGAATATGGGTGAACAATCAACCAGACTGCCCTGGACAGTCCTGGTCACCACATATGTGTTTTGTTCTTATTCTGATAAAATACAGCCACCTACTTCCCAAGGAGAAAGGCTCAGCCCCATCTCCTGGGGTGTCCATGGCTAGGGTTTCCACACAATGCCCCAGGCTTTCCCTCCTGTCCTCATGTGACCCATGGAATGGTGAGCTAAAAAATAAAAACGAGAACACTGCCTTGCTCCTGCCCTCTCCCCCCTCCACCCCCCCCCCCCCCCCCCGCCTGCCATGTACCCAATAAGAACAAATACAGCAGTAGAAACCACAAGCAAAGGGAAGCAGTAAAAACACACAGTAATTTCAGGACGTAGTACGATGGAAACCCTGTGGCCAGTCTTCTGAAGAAGCTCTCCTACCCCAATGGAAGTCAAGTTCATTAATGCTCCGTTTCTGCTCTCTGAAAGGAATATTATCTCACGTCTGGCGTTTTCTCAGTAAAGTTCATGTCCATTGACCCCTGGGTCCACCTTCTGTGAGTTTCTTCACGTCCACTTTCCTCCACTTACACATTGAGGTTGGTTTGGGTGACTTTGCCCTGTTTGTGAGCTGTGGGGCTTCCAGGGCCTACTTCCTACTAAAAGTTGTTTTAGAACTTGAATGGTTAAAGCCTTTTTAAAATTAGTCTCATTTCTTCAGTTGTTTAATAGGCTTCTTATGTGGACATGTTTAATCGATTTCATTTGCCAATAACACACCTAAACTTTGAGTTTATTCCCTAGAAGTAATTATGAAGCCCAGACTGGTTTTTGTCACTTTGCCCTATTCCAAAATTCCCTTCAACTTTATAACATCAGCCTTGAGAACGTCAAGGTTGGGTGGAAAGAGCTATGTGACTGAAAGCTATTTCAATTGTATTTCCTACTGTTTGTGGTTTTTCCAACCCTTTGAAGCCCCATATTCACTCTATTCACATTGTTTCTGCCTACACTAGCCAATTGTTACTTTTGCCCACCTTTTAAAAATATATTTCTTGCTACACTCAGCTAATGTGATCCCCAAATCCTGATCAGTATTTCATTTCAATCTGTTCCCTTATAGTTATAGTTTTAATAGGTATTTGTGAGTTGAATTGTGTTCCCACAAAATTCATACTATTTCCCCCAAAATAAGACCTAGCTAGAAAATAAGCACTCACATGATTTTAGGTGACAAAATATGGCACCTTGTCATACTAAATATTTCAATCTGAAGGAGTTTGTGGAAAAGGCACCCTTCTCCCTGAAACAGGCCATAAAACCCTCATGTGAGGGGTGCGTGCCCTCCATATCTTGGAGGAATCACTCTAGGGCTTCTTCTCCGGCTAGGTCTTATTTTCAGAGAAACACAGTGTGCAGCAGGCTTAACCTCTAGGACCTCAGAATGTGACCTTTTTTGGAAATAGGGTCATTGCAGGTAGAATTAGCTGGGCTGAGGACTTAATGTAATAGGGTGGGTCCTTAGTCCAATACAATTGGTGTCCTTCTATAAAGGGAAATTTAGACACAGGTACACACACAAGGAGAATGTCATGTGAAGATAAAGGCAAAGATTTGATGGTACCTCCACATGCCGCAGAGATGCCAGCAAACCACCAGTAGCTAGAAAAGAGGCTAGGAACAGATTCTTCCTCATAACCCGGAGAATTCTTACACCTGATCTAGGACTCATCTTCAGAATTGGAAGACAACACATTTCTGTTGTTTCAGCTCTTCAGCTACACAGTTTGTGGTGCTTTGTTGTGGCAGCCCTAGCAAAGTGGTACAGTAAGAGTTGGCCTTGTACATTATCTACAGGCAACAATTTTTTTTCTTTTGTCACTGCAGAATATGACTTTCCATAAATCTAACTTTAAAATATACATTAATTTTTAGGGAAGTTGTAGGTCCACAGCAAAACTGAACAGAAAGTATAAAGGGCTCCCATACACCTCCTGCCCTCCACCCACTTACACAACCTCCTCCGCTATCAACATCCCACACCAACATTCCGCATCTATTTGCTATGATCGATGAACCTACACCCATACCTCCTTATTACCGAAAGTCTATAGTTTGCCTTAGGGTTCACTCTTGGTGTTATACATTCCATTAATTTTGACAAATGTGTAGTGACATGATCCACCACTGGAGTGTTGTACAAAATAGTTTCATTGTCCTAAAAATCCTCTGTGCTCTGTCTCTTCATTCCTCCCCATCCCCGGCTTCTGGCAACCACTTCTCCATGGTTTTGTCTCTTCAGAATGTCATATAATTGGAATGATATGTACAGTACGCAGCTTCTTCAGATTAGTTTCTTTAGTAGTATGCATTTGAATTTCCTCTACGTCTCTTCATGGCTTGATAGCTCACTTCTCTTTAGCATGGAATAATATTCCATTGTGTTGGTACCAGAGTTTGTTTATCCATTAACCTACTGAAGGATATCTTGGTTGGTTGCTTCTAAGTACAAAGTTGGTACAAACATCAATATGCAGGTTTTGGTGTAGACGTAAGTTTTCAACTCATTTGAGTAGATACCAAGGAGCGTGATTGCTGGATATGTGATAAGAGTATGGTTAGTTTTATAAGAAACTGCTGAACTGTCTTTCAAAGCGGCTGAACCATTTTCAGTTCCTACCTGCAATGCCATCTACCTTTTTATATTACTTTCATTACTTCCTGCCTCCAAATGACAAAGCTAATTACATATATTTAGATTTTTTTCATGGCATCACTCTACCTTAAGTAATCATTTTGTATTAATTGGATAATTCTAACTTGTAATAAATAACACCCCTAAGTATCAGTAATATAGCATGATAAGTATTTCTTTCTCACTCACATTAAGCCTAAGTAGGGGAGAGTAGGGGTGAGAGACTGTCAATTCCTTGGAGTCATTTAGGGTCGCAGGGTAACAATGCGACCTTTCCAACTTCAACATAT
>NW_017731436.1:4015089-4016091 GCF_001890085.2 Hipposideros armiger
TGATTCAGTCAGGCCTACCTAGTTAAATTATTTCCCATAATAATCTTCCTTACTTACATCTGAAAATACCTTCACAGTGATACTCAGCATTTCACTGAAAAACTAAAAGCTGTTTCCTAGAGAAACTGACACATCAAAAAACCTATTTTAAAGACACAAATTCATAGAACTAATTTCATCAAAGTTAAATTTTTGCACATTGAAAATCACAGTTAAGAAAAACGAAAAGATAATTGACATTCAGGGAGAATATATAATTGCTATACTTAAATCTAAGGACTTTTGTTTAGCATATATAAAGAATTCCTACAAATATAAAGGATAAAGTTCAATTAAAATGGGCAAAAATTTCAAAAGATGGTTTTTTTTTGTAGGATGTAAAATGTCCCAATAAGCATGTTTTTAACTCATCAGGTAACTGCAAATGAAAGCAAAACAAAACATTTTTGCCACACACTAGAACAGTTAACGTTAAGTAGACTGACAGTACCAAGGGGAAAGGGTGTGGAGCAATGGTGCTGCTGTGAGTGAAAATGGTAAAATCACTTTGGAATATTCTTTGATAGTTTCTAATAAAATTCAGGGTACACATACCCTAACCTAACAATGCTTATCTAGGAAAGTGAACACATATATCTACATAAAGTCTTGCAAATGAATGGCACCAGTTTTGTTGTTACATTGATAGGATGATCAGATTTTAAAACTTGTTCTTTTGAATACTCTTAGAAAAATTTTTGTTTATAAATCTGCTACATTCTCATAACAGAAAAAGTCACTTAAATTGCAATCCCCAGATATCGGGACGGTCATATTTTGTTCACGTTTCTGCTAGACATGTACACCACATACACATGATTCTACAAAAATGGGGATTTGAAACAAAAAAAAATACTACTTATTATAAAGCCAAATACAACACAGAATTTCTATGAATTATGAAGTAATTGATTTAGTGATACATCAATCTACATGAATCAGAACATATTGTACAAATTGCAG
>NW_017731436.1:4016672-4017754 GCF_001890085.2 Hipposideros armiger
AAAACAAACAAAAATCACATTTTAAGTAGAGCTTACATTAACGGCAGCAATTTAATTGACTGCTGAAGATAAAAAATTTAATGAAAAAATTATTAGCTTTAAGTTTTATTCTACTGTGAAGTCACCTGTCTTCATAGTAGAATAGAATTAATTTGAACAAAAATCATAGTTGTTATATTGGACATTCTCACTAATGTGTTTTTTCAGGGTAGATCCCTTAAGACACCCAAATGGCAAATATAATTTCAATTTCAAAGAAATGACTACAGAAGCAAAGCAGGGAATTCATACTTAATTTAATTTAAATTATAAGCTAAAGTAGCAAAATTATTATAGTTTTAAAAGATCAAATATTCTCACCACAAAAAGAAACTATAATTGTGAGACGTGACAGAGGTGCTAGCTAACCCTATGGTGGTAATTATATGGCAATATTTAAATGTATTAAATCAATACATTATACACCTTAAACTTATAAAATGTTACATGCCATCTATATCTCAATTTAAGAAAAAGATCAAATGGACAAACACAGAGAAATCTGCTTCTAAGGTGACTGCCAATCTTAAAAAAAATCATCAACAGCAAAAAAACATTTACTTGACCTTTTGAACTCATTTACTTGAACTTTTTGTAAGCAGAATTATAAAAGCCTTATATATGAGGTCATTGAAAATTGACACAACTTGTAAAAACTCAATAGCTAATAATTATATGGATATTTTAGTATAAATGTATATAATTATAATGGCATTATTTTTTAAACCTGTATAAAGATCATTTAAATAATATTGTGCATTTGTAGAATTAGACACTCTAACTCTAAAGTTTACATACCAATGCAAAGCACCTAAAATGGCCAAGATTTTTAAAAAGAAAAAAAAAATTGAATCTTAAACAGCATTGTTTCAAGATTTACTACATGGCTATACGAATTAAGATGATATAAATTGTACTAGAGTTTGAAAAAACAGAGAAATAGAACAGTGTCTCCAGATACAGACTCACATGTATGTGAGAAATTAATTTTTGATAGAGATGACAAGATAATTCAATAAGAATGGAAAAAATTATTAACATAT
>NW_017731436.1:4021521-4029177 GCF_001890085.2 Hipposideros armiger
AACATCTTTCCTCTCAAACCATCCAAGCTGTCTACATCAGAAACCCGAAAGTGAACACTGGCTCTTTTCTACCTTGGTTTTGATGAACAATTGATTTTGTCAAAAAACAAAATTCGACCATGTAAATTGGAAGATCTAATAGGCTTTATTAAGGGATCCATGAATCAGGCAGCTTCCCATCCAGCAACTAGAAAGCTGCTCCAAGAGACTGTACAAAATTGAAGGGTTTTATAAGAGAACGGCGTGCCAGGGAAGTTATTAACAACAACAAAAAAAGAAAACGTTATTTTTAGACCAGGACATCTTTTGGGGGGAAGGACTTTATCATGCAGGTTGCCTCTTCTTCCTTTGGATGATGGAGAGGAACCATGTAACAGATCACCTTACTGGTGCTTGACTAGAAAATTCCAGACTGATAGAGGAAGATTATAGTTCTGGGGGAGACTGAAACTGCAATTAGACTGGGTATTAAATCTAGGTTGCTATCATGGGCTTTAACACAAGTGCTACCATTTTGGTTCTGTGGGTTACTCTTTAGCAATCATAAATGATGGTCTAGATTATTTTAAATTTCTATTGCTTAAGATAAAGTAGAAATCCCTTGCATACAATTTGTACACAACTCTGATTTCTCTCATTCATCTTACCTCCTGGCAAAACCCCCTCATTGTATTACTGAGGCACACCATGCTGTCTCATGTGTCCACGTTCTTAGAAAACAGCTGCCTTCCCAGAGAGAGGGCTTCCTGGCTTTCACCAGACTGCTTTCTTACTTGTCTATCAAGACTGTTCAAGCATATCTCTTCTTTCCACTCCTGCTTTCAACATCCTTGGGGTTAATTTTGCCCATGCTGTACATGATCCCAGACACCATAAATGACTCTCTCTACCTTTGCTGTTTTAATCACCAGTGTTTTGTCTCTTCTCTAGGGGTGGGATTCTGTTTAATTTTTCTTCGTATCTCTAGTATTTATCAAGAGTTCTGACATACAGTGAGAGATTTGTTAGTGCTTGCAAAATAAATGCTTAATCTTTAATAAACTCGCTAAGTGAATAAATGAGTGAATGAATGAATGAATGAATGAAGCACACTGAGTTAGGATTGGAATGAATGTTAGGCACATTTCTAGCATAAAGGATATATGGATAAGGCTAATACAGCTAGGTTAGCTTTTTTTTTAACTTTTATTTGGAGGATCTGCAATGTGTGGAGACATACAAAAAAAGTATTGAAGAATCAATGCATTGTCAAGAAAAAAAAATCCAGTATATACAATCAGATCCAGAAATAACACAGATGTTGAAATTATCAGACAGGCAATTAAAATAATCACATTTTTGGTTTCATCCAGTTTCTTAACGTCATCATTAAGAGCACCCCCTTTTACCTTCAACAGTGTTCTGGTTTGGGCAGTAAGTTACATGATCACCCTACTTGTGAAGGTTTCACATGTTTTATCTCCTTTAAACTGTACCAAGGTTTATGAACCAGAAATTATTATCCCTATTTTATATATGGTAAAACTTACCTCAGTGAGTTTAATAACTTGCCCAAATCACTTATTTGGAAAGAACCCGTGTTGCTATTCAAGCACAGAACATTGGACTCAAAGTCTCAACTTTACCCATTTTAAGCATCACTGAGTCATATAATTATTAGATTTGTATACATCTCTTCTATTTTTGCATGGAGTTTAAATAAACAAGTGATTGCTCTACTTCATTTATAAAATTTACTGTAAATTTTATTTCTAAAGACTAGCATGGTTTTCTCTGCAAACTTAGATTCATTTGTACAATGATTACATTCTTTGATCTGCTTCCCGTATATAACACAAGCTGTTTTTCAGACCTAATCATTCATCTTCCTTATTATTTCTGAGTTTAATATATGCAAAGGGTTTTCTTTTTCATGTGTTGGATGGTAACTTCCACCAAAGCAGAAATACAATAACCGTCTGAATCAAAGCTAATTCCCAACCAAATCTTCAGAATTAAATAAATCAAACTCAAAAGCAACAGAAAATTAAGCATTCTGCTATAGTAACAACATAAATAATTTTAAAAGTATGTCAGTGGAAACACTAGGAATTAATAAAAGAAGATATTCCACACTTTTTTCTTCATGATTCAGTCACAAGATTGAATATTTTTTGCTCTTATTGATATTTATGAAAGTTATATGTCCAGTTTACACTCAAAATTCTAAAGATTCTGTATATTGCAATCAAAATTTAGATGGAGATATAAATGTTGTGGTTTTTTTTAAATAACACCAGCATATGTGTCTTTGAGGAAGCATTCAATTTGCTGCGATAACGGCAATGAATTCTCTGAGCAGTAAGATGAAATTCATTTGATGGCTTCTGCTCCTCTACTAAGTTAAACTCCTATAGGAGGCATTAGATTAGAGAGATTGAACAGGAAATCAACTCTAAGTAGCTTTTTAAAAGTATTATAATTTCTACTGTCAATATAATTTTGTGATCTGTATAAAACTCGGTGATGAGAAATTTGTTTATAATGTGAATTGTCCCTATAGCTGAAGATTAATTACCAGCAATAATTTTTGAGAGGCTAAAGATGTCTTCTTGCTTCCTTGCTTCCCTGTCATAACCATATTTTATTGAAAGTCATACTGAATTTAGCTATGCCCTTTGAACAAAGTAAGTGAAACAAAATCTTTTGTTTTCTGCTGGCTGTTGAAGTGGAATTTTGTTGTTGTTATCACTTGTTTTCCTCCTTGTTTCTTTAATATCACACTGTAAATTGACAGGCCTTGCCATTGATTATGGTACAACCTCTGACAAAAGATTCCTTAATCTGTTTTTAAGAAACAAATCTATTAGTTATTTCCCCCCAATTTCTTATAATATACTGCTCATTTCTAATTTAAAATGAACCATGCACTGGTGTTGTATCTAAAAATTAAATGTCAAACCCAAGGTCACATCAATTTTTCTTCTATATTTTCTTTTAGACATTTGGTTGTTTTACATTTTACTTTTAGGTCTATAGTACATTTTGAGTTAAATTTGTATATGATGTAAGGTATGTGTCAAGGTTTTATTTTGTTTTGCATATGGATGTCTGACAGCACCACTTGAAAAGCTCTCCTGTCTCCATTGAATTGCATTCATACCTTTGTCAAAAATCAGTTGAGTATATTTGTGAGTCTATTTCCAATCTCTTTATTGTGACCTACTGATATATGTATTTATAAACGCCAATTTCTCCAATACCACACTGTCTCAATAAGTGCAACTTTACAATACATGCATAAACCAGGTCATTTGAGTTCACAATTTGTCTATTCATTTTTTTGGCCTTTCCAGCATACTTTAGAATCACCTAGTCAATATCCACAAAATGTGTTTGCTTTAATTTTGATTAGGATGGCTTTAATTTTATAAATCAAATTAGTGCAAAATGATATATTAATAATATATAGCCTTTTGATCCATAACCCACTATATCCATTTATTTCCATCTCTCTTTGATTTTTTATCAGTATATTATACTTTTAGGCATACAGATTCTGCACATGATTTGTTAAATTTATAGTTAACTATAATTTATAGTTAACTATAATGTAAACTATAGTTAACAATTATTTTTGTGTGCTATTGTAAATGGTGTTGATTTTTACACTTTAGATTTCAGTTGTTCATTGCTGGTAGATAGAAATACAAATAATTGACTTTTTTATATGACATTGTATCTTGGGACCCTCCTAAATTCATTTGTGAATGCCAAAATTTTTTTTTTAGATTCTTTTGGATTTTCTACATATACAAATATGTTGTCTATGAATAAAGACATTTTGTTTCTTTTCAATCTATACATCTTTTATTTATTTTTCTTGTCTTATTGCACTAGCTAGGGTTTTCAATGAAATGTTGAATAGGAGAGATGAGAGACAACGCCTTTGCCTTGTTCCACATCTTAGTAGAAAAGCATTCACTTTCTTACCATTAAGTATGATCGTTAGCTACAAATTTTCCATAGATATCCTCTGTTAGGTTAGAGAAAGTCCTTTAGGCAGAATGGTTATGATATAGGTCAGAAACTTATTTATCTCGGATAGGAATGTTTCAAAGTCTACTTGGCCCAAAATTAATTATCTACTCCATCTTTCCTTTGGTTAATATTTGTATGGTATACTTTTCTCTATTCCTTCACTTCAAATATATCTGAATCCTTATCTTCAAATGGGTTCTTATGCTGGCATGTTGTTGGATCTTGCTTTTATACCTTATCTAATAATCTGTCTTTTAACTAGTGTGTTTGAACCATTTGCGATTAAAATTATTATAAATAGAGTTGGACTGAAATCTATCACCTGGTTATTTTCTTCTCTTTTGTTATTGATGTTTTAGTTTTTTAGGAGACATTATCACTTTGTGGTGTTATAGATGTTTACCTTGTAAGTTTTTGTTTGCTTGCTATTTTAATTGTGCTACTTTGCAATAAAAGATATTTAGATTGATTTCAAATTGTGTTGCTGCCAGTTGAATCAGTATATTTCAGTATAAAAAGAATTCCATTAATGAATAAAACTAATAAGAAAAATATACATGATTTATCCTTATTGGTAAACTAGCATTAGTTATTTTAATCTGACTGTTGATATAATTTTATAAACACTTTGTCTTTTTCAAAATCTAAAATACTTTTTCTTATTTTTCCTATTCAGAAGATAATTTGAGCATCCAAAGAATATTGTTTTCAATTTTGAAGATTGGACCCACATTACAGAGCCTGAGGTCAGATCTCATGGAAAAACACAGTGATGTAAGGCATAGACTTTGGAGGTACAAGTAGATTGCTGCGTTCACATTTGGGTTCAGCCAAACTGTTAACACTGTAACCTTCTGCAAATTACTGTATCTTTATGTCTCATCTTTCTCATCTGTAAAATAGGATGATAATATCAATACCATAGAATTGCCTTTCAATCAGGTTTTTTAATGTAACTTTTACATAGGACCCAATATGTGTTTGTTAAGAAAAACTTTTATATTTCTGTCATCCTTATATTAATCTCATGGGAAAGACAGTTTTGCAATGATATTTAACAAATGAGAATATGTAAAGACAGCATTATTAATACTTATTATTCCTGAGGTTGAATAGTTTTTGGTGCTAGAGACATTGCATGAATTCAAGCTGCAAAGAACACATTAAATGTTTAAATGGAGATTGTTGGTGTTAAAAAAAAATCATACTGTTACATCATTTGTTATGATTAATACTTTCACCAGAAAACATTTTTATTTCATAGATAATAAAACTGAATGAACCACTGGAAGAATTAAAAGAAAGTTCTGAGTTTCCAGCTTAATTTTACCTTTATATTTATGTAACACAGAAGCTACCTATTTTGCCTATAATAGGATGTTTATGTAAAAAAGAATATCATTAAAATGAACTTAAGCCCAAATATCCTAATCCTTGTGAATTATAGAGATGACTGGAAAATTCATGATTGTTTCATGAATAATAACTAGAACAATTATTTTTAATCTTCATTATTCATGTTTTGCAAGAATAGGCTCATGGAATGTCATTATATAAAATTTTTTCTTAAGGGTAGGAAAGAGTTGAACTTTACCTACTTACATTAAGACTTAGTGAAGCACCATTTTATTAGAATATTAAATCCAAAGTTTTTCTTGCCATTGTGTCCTTTAATTTTGGAAACTGCAATGGGAACAGAAATCTTTGAAGAGAAATCAGTTTTTCTGTTAAATGAGGTATTATTATGTACACTTAAGGCAACTTAAACAGTATACGAATACATAAAACTCTGTAATTTGATCCCTTGTTTTTCCAACTAAAGTTTAAAAAGTTTTGTATATTTTTGGGTAACTTTATTCTTCTATGTTCAGAAACTCGTCCTCTTCTCAAATTTCCGACTCATTACTGTCTAATGGCTTCACAAATGTTCATTCAGAAAAACATTAATTTGGTTTCTACTATATACCAGATAACATCTCCCAGCACTAGAGGTGTTGTGCAGAAAAACACATATAAAATCCCTCTGTCATGAATATTTACTTCAGGGGCTGGAGTTTGGGCAGAGTAAGCAATTTAACCAGCAAACATAATATTATGGAAGTCTTACTCTGCTTCGTAGAAAAAAAGAGAAGACATCAGAAAGGAACAGCCCCACTTGTGTTTATACCTATCCATTCCTCTTTTGTGTTCTAAAGAACCTGGTGACCTTCCTGTTTTTTAAGGTTTATCACATCTTCTGTTTTCTCATGAAACTACTCTCTTCATTGTTTGTCCAATCTCTGTCCTATCATTTTTTTTTTAAATTAAAGTTTATTGGGGTGACAATTGTTAGCAAAGTTACATAGGTTTCAGGTGTACAATTCTGTATTACATCATCTATATGTCACACTGTGTGTTCACCACTCAGAGTCGGTTCTCTTTCCATTGCCATATATTTGATCCCCTTTACCCGCTTCACTTTTAAACCCTCTCTCTCCATTGTCTGCTTTCTAGCAGAGCACCAGTTAACTTAAGGTCACTCGCATCCCATCCCCTCCTTTCACATCCAAACTCATGTGTGTGTGGGGGGGGAGACATGCAAATACACTCTTTTTATCTACTTCTTTGACTTCCACTGACTCCTCAACCTAACATAAATATGGCTTTTAGTCTCTAAAATGTTCTCGGGATTAAAATGCTATTACAAAGTCAGCAATTATGTAGGAATTGGAAAATCTAAAGAAGACTTTTCAATTTTTTAATTTATTATTTGTTCCCTTAACAGCATTTGATACAGTTAATTATTCACTCTTCCTCAAGCCACAATCACTGCTTGGTTTCCATAATAGCCCACCCTCCTAGATTTATCTTATGTCTCTGGTTATTTTAATTCAGTATCTATGCGAGCTGTACCTTTCCACTCGACTATCCTTCAGGCACCTCAACAACTACAACAAACTGTGTAAAATGTATTTCTTCTTGTTCCCACTTTCTAGTATTTACTCTGTCACTGAATGGCATATCTAACAAACTGCCTAAACTAAAAATTAAGGCATAACCTTTAAACTCTTTTCTCTTGAAAAATATCTACAATCAATTGCAAAGTCCTGTTAATTGTTATACTTGTCTATCAATCCAATGCTTTCCTGCCCATCTTCATGCTAGAATCATAGTAAAAGGAAATATGATCTTTGATCTATAGTAGTTAACAATCATTCAAAAATCTTTCACCTTCTATGGTTCAGATATTGCTGTAGGTACTGGTGACACAAAGGGAAACAAACCAGACCAAATCCTTGCCCTTGGCATACGTAACTTCAGCATAACAGAGATTATTGCAATTTACTAGTTTCTGTTTCTCTAACAGTGCATTATTTACAAACATTTTTTTTTTGTTTTAAATTGGGGAATTGGGGGAAGGGAACAGTGTTGAGGAATTGGGGAGGGGGACCAGCCAAGTTGTTGTTCTTCAGTCTTAGTTGTGGAGGGCACCAGTTGCCATCTGGTGGCCCAGCAGCAGCTTGTGGCCTGTAAACTCAAGGTGCCAAGTTCAGTCTTAGTTGCGGGTGGGTGTAGCCACCATCCCATGCAGGAGTCAAACCAGCAGCCTTGTTGTTAAAAGCGCACGCCCTATCCACTGAGCCATCTGGGTGGCAA
>NW_017731436.1:4034282-4037249 GCF_001890085.2 Hipposideros armiger
AGATACATTATTAAATACAGGTTGAAATCTTCATTTCTTTCACACACAACACTTTACATATCTTTGTTTGCTCAAAAACAAGAAACAGAAAATATCCACAGGCAGGGAACAAACAAAAAACATTGTAGTAAGGAGGAGGTGAAGAGACACAGCACGCAGTGTCACAATCAGATATGGAAAGTCACTAAAAGAACAGGAAAAATGTTCAAAATCAGCACAGAGGAAATAAAGGAAGAAAAGAAAACCTGATAATCCAACAGAAAGAATGAAAGAAGATAAAAGGAAAGAAACAAAGACTCACAGAAAGTAGAATGGACAGCATACGATGCAGAAATAAATCTAAGTATATTCGTGTCCACAGTAAATTTTAAGTTCCATTAGAATGCAGCCTACACAAGAACATTTTATTTTGTTTTGTTTGCTTGTGCATCCCATCATGTAGAAGGGTACCCTGTACATAAACTACTGTGTAGATACTCAATAAGTAGTATGTGAATAAAAACAGTTTAACACACACATGAAATTGTTTTATTATGCAACTTTAAAAAGACTTCACAGGAATTAATTGAAGCAAGAGCTAGTTTCTAAATACTAATTAATAATGTAACATAAGTGCCTTATCTTAGCTTAGTGCCCAGGACTGTAGGAAACAGGAACCTCTGTCTCCTGGCTCCTCACCTCACTTCCTCTCATATGATAGTAGATTTGGGAATTCTCTGAATGTGGGAAGCTATCCATCTATTCCTGATTATTTAATGTGAGATTGTGACTTATATTGCATTTGATAACAGCTGCATTCAGGCTCACATCTCCCATTAGCATTTTCAACCTTAAGGATTTGTCAAAGTTTTTTTTTTTTNTTTATTTCTTGACATACATAAATGGATCAAAAATTATGTTCACGTAGAAAAACTTGACTCCAGTAAAAAATGCGACATAGATTTCAATGAGCTTAGATTTTCCATGAGGTAGAAGTAAACTGTCCACTTACATGCCCATATTTCTGACCCAAGCTAAGGGGCTGGAAAAAGAAACCTGGGACAGTCTTCCGAGTGAACTTGGGAAGCCAAAGCAATGATGAAACCTAAGATATCTCAGAAATAGTTTTAAATGGGAAGCCTCTAATCCTACCTGGATAGTGCTTTTCTGTGGGTTTCTCAGGATAAGTCCAAACCTCACAAATAACCTTCAAAAACTGGGTTGCCCAGTGTTACAAGTATGCAGTAGGTCCAATAGGCTGGGTACAGGGGCCATGTAAATAACGGTAAAAGCAAATCAAGGACCAGATGCTGAGATTTCTCCTTGTGTCCCACAGCTGGAAGAAAACGAACTTTAAGTAGTTTTCCGCTTCTTGGCAGATGGCCTTTCAAATACATCTAGTACCCCGGCTGCCTTTTGTTTAAAGAATGTTGTGTTTTGAGCACTCTCTCGGCCCCATGCTGAGTCAAAGGAGGTGATGTCTTGATCCACAAGATGGGTGTATTTGGTACTACCAGAGCGCCCCAAGTTCTTGACCTGCATGACTTTGGGAAGAATGGTTTTATTGAAATGACCCTCCAGGGTTGGTGCGCTGAAATCTCTCTTGTATACTTCTTCATCCTCATGCATGAAGAAGGCACCCCGGTGGTAGTGCTTCTGTAAGAACTTGTATTTGCCCTTAACTGCTTTGCTGGTAATGACTTTGCCATTTGCCCGAAGCTCAGCTCGCCTCTCTTCCTCAGTCAGATTTCGCACGCGTTCAATTTCTGCTTTCTCCTTCTCAAGCACTTCTCTATCTTCTCTGTCCCTCTTGATTCTCTTTAGCTCCCGAACTTCCCATGCCTCATATTCCTCCTCGTCATTTTCATCATCAGTATTGAGTGCATCCAGGGCAGCCAGGGACCGCTTATTCTCCTCCAGCTCTTTCTTGGTCTCCTCTTCTGCAATCCTGAGTGTATACTTGCGTCTCTTCTCAGCCATGCGTTTTGCCTCCTGCTCCAGCTCTTTCTGTTTAAATACTTCAGCCTCATCTTCTTGAACTGTGACTCAGTCCTTCTTTCGAATGAAGACTGGCTTAAGGCGAGGCTCCACTTCATCTTCACTGTCTGTGTATTCTTCAGACTCAGACTCTGATTCTGATGCCTCCCCAGAACGTCCCCCCCCCCATTCCACCTCCATGACTTCCATCGCTTCATTTTTTCTCTCCTGGGCTCGCTGACGTATCAATGCCACGGCGCCGCTCTAGGTCCTCCTCATCAATTTCTTCCTCCTCTTCTTCACTACTGTCTTCTCGGTCCACACGCCAGCCATCTCCTTCTACTTCTGAGTCTCTTTCTCCTACCACTTCAGGTTCCACTAGTTTTCGATGTCGAGCCAATCTCTCTTCTGCATCTTCACGAAGACGGTTCTGCAAACGCCGCCGCCGAGGGTCGCTGGAGGACTCCTCCTCCTGGTCCTCAGGCTCTGCCGCTCATTCTTTGGCTTTCTTCATGAACTGGAACTCTTCATCCTCCTCATCTGAGGACTCCATAGGGGCACAGTCTGGCCTCTTACCCGACACATAACGTTTTACCTTCGCTTTCTCCATCGAAACTGCACCTTTCTCATTGTGAACCAGGACGGCCCCAGCCGTGGACCGAATGGGCGGTCGTTTCATGAGTGCGCTGGGGACCGACATGTTGATGACAGCGGCGGTACTCCTGAAACATCACTGATTTCTAACAGTGAACAGCTACAAAGTCAACGAACAGAAAAGTCCTCTACACCTAGAGCCACTGGACGCTGATGCGCGACTGATAGAAACAACGTTTACCGGAACTACTCCTTTTAAATTGTCTAGTTGCCTCAGAGCGTAATTGATGTCTCTGTTCTGATAGGATTATGGTGTCTCAAGACTAGGGCTTTGAAGATATCATTGTCTTCTGCTCATTCAATCAGGGAGTTCCTGATTGCCTTATGTTATGTTAACTAACTAAAACCATCTCCTCC
>NW_017731436.1:4042354-4054027 GCF_001890085.2 Hipposideros armiger
AAATTACTTGACATACAAAAATAAAGGAAAATCTGAACATTTCTCAAGGAAGAAGACAATCAATAATGTCAAGCTAGAGATAACTGAGATATTGGAAAATTCATACAAAGACGATAAAGCTGTTATAATCATACTCCTTGAGCTAAAGGTGAACCTCTTTGAATTGTATGAAAAAATATAAGCTCTCAGGAGAGAAACAGGTGATTAAAAATAGAAATTTTTGAACTAAAAAATTGTAACATCTGAAATAAAAATATTCACAGAATGAACTCAATAGTGGAATGAATTAATAGAGGAAAGAGTGAAATCGAAGACAGAGCAACAGATATTATAAAATCTAAAGAAGAAAATGACAAGAATTATGAGCTGACTTTCAGGGACCTGTGGGGACATCATCATAATATCTAACACTGCTACAAAAGTGGAGGAGGACTAGATTGCTATAGAAAAACATATTTCAAGAAATAATAGCTTCTTTAACTTCTTAAATTTGGAGACAGATATCAAGTTATAAATTTAAAAGATCACAGTGAATCCCAAGCGTGATAAAGTCAAAGTAAACCATGCTCAAGCAAGTCATAATCAAACTTCTGAAAACCAGATGGGGAAAAAATCTAGAAATACGACACATTCCATGTAAGTGAACCACATTTGAGATAACTGTTGGAATCTGAGATGGTGAAGGCCAGAAGAGAGTAGAACAGTAACTTGAAAGTGCTAAAAGAAAATAATTATTAACACAAAATGCTATCTCCTGCAAAAATATATGCTTCCAGAATGAAAGCAAATATATTATTAGATAAAGAACCTAAGGAAACATATCAACAAGAGACATTTTTCTAAAAGAAAATGCTAAAGGAAGTTCAGGCTGAAACAAAATTTACTACTGAAATTTGGAACATCAGGATGAAGAAAGAATGACAGATGTAAACACCCGGATAAATATAATAAATTATATTATAGCTCTATTGAATACTTTAAAACGTGTATGGCAGTTGAAAACAAAAATTATATGATCATCTGGAAAGGTTCAATGTATAGAAATGTAACACATGAAAACTAAAAAATAAAGGGTCAAAGAGCCTATTTGGTTATAAGGCTTCCAGGTTTTTCTTATAGTGGTAAAATATTGACTCTTACTAAACCATGAAAAGGTAGGAATACATATAGTAATTCCTAAAGAAAATAGCAAAAAATATTATGAAGAGATGTAGGCAATAAATGATATATAAATAATAATGGCATACTAGAATATATTTCATAATCCAATAGAAAGGGGAATCAAAACAAACAGAGGATACAGACTGAAAAAAACAACAAAACGGTAGACATAAGTCTAATCAGATCAACACTCCCACCAATTAAAATACAGAAATTTTCAGATTGGAAAAAAATCAATTATATGATACCGCCAATACGATAACTTTTAAAATAATGATTTGAATAGGTTAAAAGGGATATAAAAAGATATACTATGCAAAAACACATTATAAGAAAGCTGCTACAGTGATTTGAATATCAAAGTAAACTTCAGAAGGAAAATTGCAGGGGTAAAGAGGGTCAGTACAAAATGAGAAAAGGTTAAATTCACCAAAATACATATGCACAATGTGTGCCCCTAAAAGCAGAAGTTCAAAATACATGCAGTAAAGTTGATAGAACTGAAGGGGAAATATTAGAAATGTAATTATGCTTGGAGAATTATTTTCCTCAGTAATGGATAGAACACAACGACTGAAGACTAGCAAGTATTTAGAAGCCCTGACGTAACTGAGCAACTTGTCCTAAATGACTGTGTTGGTAAATTTCTGTGTCAATTTGGCTAGGCAATGGTGACCAGATATTGTATCAAACACGGTTTAGATGTTGCTGTTAAGGAAATTTTGTAGATGTGATCAACATTTAAATCAGTAGATGTTTGAGTCAAGCAGATTGTCTTCCATAATGTGGATGGGCCTCCTGTAATCCAGTGAAGACCTTAGGAGCTGAAGGGGAGAGGCTTCTGCCTCCAGAGGGCCTTTGGATGGAGACTGTAGTTATCAACTCTTGCTGGAATTTCCAGCCTGCTGGCCTGCCCTGTAAATTGAGATATACCAGCCCATGATTGTGAGTCAATTCCTTGATGTTTACATGTAAAGAAAGTTCTTCAGGCTGAAGTAAAATTTACTACAGTGAAATTGGAATAGCAAGATAAAGAAAGGATAACAGACGTATATAACCAGATAAATATTATAATAAACTGTAGCTCTTCTCAAAAATACTTTAAAATGTGTATGGCAGTTGAACACAAAAATTATATGGGGTTGTTGGGAAAGTCATGACGTATTTTTTCTGTTTTTCGTTGCAAAAATGCGTCATGACTTGCCTGACAACCCAATATGATTGTCTTGGTGAGGAGCTGACTAGGGGGAATCTGCCAAAGACCTCACTTTTTTTCCTCTTTATTATTATTATTTAAAAGCCCTTTCCCCAACTCTCTGCCTCTGAGGCAGAAGAGGCACCAACCCTGCCTGAAGGCCTAAGGGGTGTGTGTGTGTGTGTGTGTGTGTGTGTGTGTGTGTGTGTGTGTGTGTGTGTATCAGTATATTCCGGGGATGCCAAAAAAAGTATACATATTTTAAGAGATGTTATCTATACTCAAGCAGTAGTTCGCCATAATCAGAAGTGTCTGGACGCTGGTGGTCACCACTTTGAGCACCTCTTGTAATTGTAGAAGTCAAATGTGACTTGTAGTCATCTTTTGTTATAGGTATATATTGAATACTATAATTAATACAGTTTTTTCATTTCTTAAAATGTGTATACATGTTATTGGCACCCTCTGTATACACCTCCAATCGGCTGTGTTTCTCTGGAGAACCCCAACTAATGCACTGACATTTATAGAACACTCCAGAAAACACAGACTATACATTCTTTTCAATGCACGTGGAACATTGACCAACAAAGATCATATTCCACACTCTGGGCCATAAAACAAACCAGAACAACCTAAAATAAATGAAATCAGAGAAGATGTTCAGAGATCAATATATATTTATGCTAGAAGCCAATAGCAGAAACATGTCTGAAAAAAATCCATATATTTGGAAATGGACACACATTTAAATAAACTGTGGAGACTCCTGCTTCTGCGATGGAGTAACAGGGACCAACTTACCTGAAACAACCCCCAAAATGACACAATTTATGAAACAGGTTTTAAGACAATAAACATCAGGCAACAAAGAAATACGACCTCTTAGAAATAGGAAATGGATGAGGAGAAGTCTTTGAGGGCCCCAGAGTTTCCAGGTCACAGTGCAGGGAGGGAGAACCCAGTCAGAGCCCGCGGACTATGAGGGGAGTAAGTAGATGGAGGCTCTGTGAAGAGTCTGAGGAGACCAATGAAACTCAAGTTCACAGGGCAGACAACAAAAGCGAGCTGCACCAAAGGTCCCTCTTGGGTGTTCAGCAGAATATTGTTCGATATATGTGTATGAGACGCTACCTGAGGCTGGGGAAAGAAATAGCCAAAAGGACTTAAGACAACAGCATCCAGATCCTTTCCTATTCCCACCAGTCTGACAGGAAACCTCACAATTCACAGGACAGTTTGTAGACGACTTAGAAGTTTCCCATCATTTCTAGGACCAGAGAAGTTTTTAAAAACAGCATTGTCTCCCATTTGCATTTCCATTAGAAAAAAGATGTGATTTCTTGACCAAATAACAAAGTGTTTCTTAAATTTTGGGCAAGAGACAGTTCTTGTGGGCCCTTTCAATGGACATAATTAGGAGATGTATGCCATGACCCAGGAGCCCCATCTCCTGAAGTCTGAACTCCTGCCTCTGTTTTCTACCAGTTGATTTCTGGATGACAATCTCCTGTATGGGATCCAATGATAGATTCCGTTTTGCAGAACAACCCAGAAAACTGTACGAATCCACGTCCACTTGAACTGACATATTGAGTGAAGCCTCTCTGGTCGAAACACTCATTATTAACAAATCTACTCTCATCTAAAATACGTTCCAATTTCCTTAGGTGAGCCCCCGCAAGACTCATTCCTCAAAACATCCTGCGATGTGGTCTGTTAATTATGAAATCACAGCCATTGTTCTGAGTGTGTTAGGTTTTACTTGTTTATCCTAATCCCATATTTAATTTCCAGGGAAAGCTGAGATATGGCCTAGTGAGTTCAACAAGATGAAATTATTTGTCTCCTACAAAAGTGCTCTGCCTGGTGGGAGGTTAAGGGTTTAACACACCTGGAGGGACCAAGATAAAAAGGAATGTCCGTCTAGACCAGGGGTTGGCAAAGTGCGGCTCACGAGCCACATGTGGCTCTTTGGGTACGTTCTGTCTCAAAGTTTGCTGACCCCTGGAAGAGCCAATCCTGTCCCTCACAACAATTTAAAAACTATTCAAGAGCCATAAGTATATTTTTACATAAGCACCATTATGTGAATAATATCGTTTAAAATTTTTATAAATGAAATTACAATAGTTTCATTTTCATTTTCAATTTGATTTCAGAGCCACATGTACGTACCCAAAGAGCCGCGTGTGGCTCGCGAGCCAGTTTGCTGACCCCTGGAGGCTCTTCCCTCTCAAAAGTTTGCCGACTCCTGGTCTAGAGTAAAGGAAGCTCAATGTGGTATTACAGAAGGTTTTGAGGGTTTAGGGTCCTGCAAGCTATTTTAATGCTTCCAACAGGACTACAATTCCAGTTGTTGGGATACCTATCTTTCCTGCTGGTGCCATAATTTCATATAAAGAACCTGAATCTGAAAGTGATATTATGGTTGTTTTTTTTAAATAGTCCTAATATTTTGAAGAGACATAAAAATGCACAAATGAAATGATTTAAATCTGGGAATAAATTCAAAATGACAGAAAAGATAGTGCATGGGTGGGAGTGCAGTTGAAAAGCAATTAGCCATGAGGCACTAATTACTGAGTTGTATATTAACATGTGTATTACATATTTCTCTATATCTTCATGTTTAAAATATTTCACTGGAAAAATAGGACGAAATGGGGAGTTAGAAAATTATGGCGTATATAAACACATCAATTCAGAAGCTTTTCTATGGCTCTGAGAAGTAATGGGAATTAGCAAGTGGGAAATATGGGTCAAGCATTTCTGAATATTGAATACTTATGGGAATGACTTCTCAGAGAGAAGTGGAAGAAATAAGAGCAAGTGGGTGTAACCTAAGATATGAAGTCTTTTTAAATGTGACGGAAACTGATAGATACAATAAAGGGATGAATGGGTTTCTTCCAGAAAAGGGGCATGCCTGTCTATGTAAGAAAGAGAAAAAGCAAAAATAAAAAAAATAAAAAGAAGATGAAGGAGGAGGAGGAGGAAGAGAGGAGGAGGAAGAAGAAGAAAGAAGGGTGTGAAAAAGATTTGGGAGGTGAGAAAACAGAAGTTTCTCTTTAATTGTACCTATTTTGGTCAATGAGGTAGGAGGTAAAATCATCAGATGATATTGTGTGTGGGAGGCTGGAGAGAATTTTGGAAAAGTGAAAAAGGTATAGATAGGATTTCTAGGCAATGCTGGATGCCATTAACAAAGGTAGCCAGTTGCATAATTGTTCCTCAGCTTGTACCCAATGTCAGGACCCTATCAGGTCTCCGCAGGGGTTGCATCTGAGAAAGTTGCTGCCCATCTCCAATCTCCCAGCCAGCAGGCTGATGGCTCTGACACTTTTTCTTATGCCTGCTCACCCCTTCCTCTGAGGCAGGGCTCTGACTCTGGGAAGTCTTCAAACCATCTGCCCCACCCCGTCAAATACTGGTTAAAACAGTGTGCACTCACCTAATTTTATGAATTGCAACTGAGTAATCATTTTTCCTAAGTCAGCTGCTCATTGAGGCATATAAAAATACTTCCCCAAGAAAATGAAAATTTGTTACAATAATGAACATCAATTTTCTTTCAAGCCCACTTTTTTTTTCAAATTCATACTTCATCATCAAACAGTTCATTTGAATTTTTAAAATTTCTAGTCTAATAATTTAAAAGTCATTTATTTTATAACTACATAAATTATATCAAACTTCTTATGTAGGATATGCCAACACTTCCAATTAACTACTTCTATTTTTTATTAATAGCTATATAAATCAATTATAATTAACAATAAGGTCTTTCAAAGAGAAATGAAATAACTAAAGAAAAATAATGCAGTATTTTTTTATTGTAGATATGCTATTGCATTATCTGGGGGACGTAAATGGAGTGAAAAAACATTTATGTACAGGGGTACTGAGGTAATGAGTTCCATTTTCTAACCCAGTGACAGACAGTGGAAAAGAGTAATCAAATCAAGGTCTGTAAGAAAACACTTCAGGATGGTAAGCACAGTACATTAACTGAGATTAAGTTTCTCAGCTGAGACCCTCTCAAAAAAGTCAGTTCATCTGGAATGTGCTTTAATAGGGTTGTGTTCTTTAAAAGCTGAGACAAATTTTGCAAATTTAGATAACAAATGAACTATGATTTGGCCTCATTTATACTTTGACACAGTTGATTCTGTCTTCAGTTCCATGAACACATTTACTTATATTTCACTCAAGCAACTTTTTGTTAGTAGAAGACTATCATTTATACGCTTTTACCCTGAGGAACAAAATCAATCAATGTATTTCACCATAGCAAGCCTAAACTAGAAAAGCATACATGGTTATGAAAATAGATTCAGATTTGATCTTTGTGGTCTTTCCTTAAATATTTATTAGATAAGGCATTAAAATCATAAGCTATAAAATTAAAAATTTGATGTTAGACTTCATCAAAGTTAAAATTTTCTGCTCTTTAAAGATACTGTTAAAAGACACAGAATGGTAGGAACATTTGCAAACCATATATATGGAAAAAAAGCCTTATATCTAATATTTATAAGGAATTCTCAAAACTCAATAACCAGAAAACAAAATAAAACAATAAAAGCATACCCAGTGAAAAATGGGCAAAAGATTTGAGTCAGCATTTGACTAAAGAAAATATATGTTTGGCAAATAAAGACAGGAAAAATGCTCAAAATTATTAATCATTGGAGAAATGCACATTAGAACTACAATGAGATATCACCACATACACATCAGAATGTCTAAAATTAAAAACAAAGACCCTACCGCACGTTGACAAGGATGCGACGAAACTGGGACTCTACTTACACAAAGGAAGGAAATATAAAAACAATGGTGTGACCATTTTGAAAAAAGTGTGCTGGTTTCTTACAAAGTTAAGCATACACTTATCATGTGACGCAGCAACCATGTTTAACCTAAAGAAGGCACTCTCTCTAGGCACTGAATCTGCTGGCACCTTGATCGTGGACTTCACAGCCTCCATAACTGTAAGAAATAAATGTCAAAGCCACCCAGTCTTTGGTATTTTTGTTGTAGTGGCCCATACTGATTAAGACAGAGTTAGTTGAGTTATGTCCCCACACAATTCACAAATTGAAGCCTTAACCCCGAGTACCTCAGGAGTGGCAGGCAGTATGTGGAAAGAGGGCTTTCAGGTTTAAATGATGTCAGTATGGCGGGCTTTAATCAAATCCTACTGGTATCCTTATTAGTAAAGAAATCTGGACACCCAGAAAGTCACCAGGGATGCACACACACAGAGAGAGGAAAGAATATGTGAGGACACAGCAAAAAAGCAGCCATCTGCAAGCCGAAGAGAGAGACGTCTCAGGAGAAACCAAACCTGCAGACAGCTTGATTTGGCACTTCTAGCCTTCTTCTAGAACTTTTGCACTTCTAGAACTGTGAGAAAATACATTTCTGTAGTTTCAGCCACCCAGTCTGGGGTATTTTGTTATGGCAGCCTTAGCTAACTAATGCATCCCAAGACAGGCTTAGGTTCGCCTGTTAAAACAACAGAGTCTGAAAAATTTAACAAGGATGTTAACAAACGACCACAGAAACAATCTCAGAGAAATATGTGTCATGTCCCACCAATAAATTTATCATTGGATTATCTATTAGATTTCCTCTGCAGAAGTTAGATTACACAATTCTGATCAAAATAAAATCTCTGAATTTTAGAACTGGAGGCTCCTGTGTCCTTTCTGTACATTAAAAAACCGAGATACAGAGGTTTCACAGATCTTGTCAGGATTTAGTTACTTGAGCAAAAATATACCTAAATAAGCATGCAGTTTCAATTGAAAACAGTCAAAGTCTTTAGACAATTTCTCTTCGTTATTCATCTTAATTTTCAGTAGCTCTTTTCTTCCTTAACCCATTATCAAGAGTATGAATCACTTTTTAAATTTCCATTTTCTGTCTCCTTGGCAATAGGAAGATCAATTTCATAGTAATTTTTTTTAGCAGTTCAAATACACTTTGGCTTTTATGTAATATCTTCTTTAAAGTTTGCTAGATATTTTCTCCTGGTTTATTGAGGCTAGTAGTTGACTAATTTTGAAAAAGACAATGTTTCCCTTTAGGATTGATGACTTTTCGTTTCTTTTCAGCAACGTCTAGTTCAAATTTGTGCAGCCTTAGACTGTTGCCAAACACACTTGTCCTTTGGCCATTAAATATTTTTTAAAAAGTTCTGAATTCTTCAGTAATTCACCAATATTTCACTGTCAAATCATATTTGGAATTTTTCACAATGTAGTTTTTCTTATGTTACTTTTTTTTTTTTTTTAGCTGAGTCATCCTGCCACCTGTTGGCAGCTCAGTGGCAGCTCAGCTCGGGCCGGGAATCAAACTGCTGTTGCTCAGAGCTTGCACTCTTGTGCAAGCTCTTAACCAACTGAACCACTCGGCCAGCCCTATGTACCTCTCTTTTTTTTTTTTTATGTTACTTTCTTAAAGAGATTTTTTGAGTAGCTTTAGTGACTTCCTCATCTCTAAACTGTTTGCCAGAATATCTCATAATGCAGTTCTGGATTTTAGCTCCAAATGATGAAAATACTCAATTCAATTATTCTATCTGTGATAAGTGACAACTAAAACACATCTTCAATGCCATAAAAACTGGGTAAAGCTTGATAAGAGAACTTTCCAACAATAATAATAATAATAATAATAATAATAATAACATTTCTTAAGTTTTATACCTTATCATATCACTACCTTTTTTTTTTTTCAGGGCAGAATTTGAGTCACTGATGGCAATTAAAATATTTTTTCTTTATTTTTGAAAAAGAAAAATCCCTTCACTGTAAATTAATCAATTTCTCCAAATTAATTTTCAATAAGGACCATCATTCCCATTATAAATGATCATACATTGAGTCAAACTTTGAATAAATGCAACAGGTTTTTTTAAAGTTTCGCTATCGTTATTTGTTCACTTGAATAACAAGACTAAAACTGTAATTAGAAAACTATATTATTTAACATAAGACTGGTGCTGATGTCCCAAATCCCATTCCTCCTAATTCACAGGCTTCTTTGTTCTTAGATAATGTATATAGAAGCTCTTTGAAGACTAAAACCTTATGCAGTAACAAATGAAAGGATAAGCTTTGAGCAGGTTTCATCTGCTTCATCATTTGCTCCTGTCATAACTCATTTATTATTCAAGCATCAAAGTCCCACCCCCACCCCCATCCATCATTTAGTTTTTTGGTTTTTTAAAGATTTTTTTTAATTGGGGGATGGGAACAGCGCTGGGGAATTGGGGGAAGGGGAACAGACAAGTTGCTGTCCTTCTGTTCTTCAGTCTAGTTGTGGAGGACGTTGCTTCACTGGCCCAAGTTGGCAACATCATTGCGCTCTTCCCAGCGAGGCACATCAGTCGCCGGCTTCTGGACGGCCGCTCACGCTGGCTGCTGGCCACTCATGCTGGCTGCTGGCTACACACGGTAGCCCATGGCATCCCACTGCCACAGGGGCTGCAGCCTACGCCCTCGCCAGCAACTCACGGCAGCCCAGCTCCAGGTTGAGCTGTTGTTCAGCATCTTAGCTGTAGAGGGCAGTATCACTGGCCCTCATATGTGGGATCCGAACCGGGGCCCTCTGGCATCCCAAGCCAGTTCTTAACCATCGCGCCACTCAGCCGGCCCTATCATTTAGTTTCTTACTTCTCAAAGCATGGTCATTAGACCACCTCCATCAGCATCACTGGGGAGTGAGGTGATTTGATTTAATTAAGGATTTCTAGACCACATTTCAGAGTTAGAACCATAATATCAGGGGATAAAACCCAGAGATTTGCATTTTAATGAATATTCAAGAGAGCTTTTTCACAGTGAAGATAGAAAAACATTAATCATTGTGTTTCCATCTCTTTCCCACTTTTTTTTTCCATTAGTAGTATCTTTATGTGGCAGATTGACTGTGAAAATGATCACATTTTTCATCCATTTGATCTATGCTCTTTGAAAAGTGACTTGCAGCCCCTCCCACCCTTAAGTAGAATTATTTCCCCATCTCTTGAACTTGACTTGCTTTGGCTAATTAAATGCCATGGAAGTGGCAGTGTGCTGCTTTTGACCCTAGGTCTTAAAATGACCTGGGTACTTCTGCTCACTCTCTTGGAAACCCGCCACTACCATCATAAGAACAAATTTAGGCCAACCTACTTGAGAATGAAAGACCATATGGAAAGACCTAATGGCACCAGTTGGCAGTTTAGGACACCAAGACCAGCCACCCATCAACTCCCTGATAAGCCAACTGCAGCACACAAGTGAGACCAATGAAGACATACGTGTCCAGCTGATGTATAGACACATAAGCCATAATAAATGTTTACTGTTTAACTCACTGAATTTTGGGTGGTTTGTTACACAACAATCACTAACTAATACACTTCATGTATCAAGAAACTAAGCTTAGGTAATTTAGGTGATTTTTCAAGTTCATCATAATCAAAGTATACCCTTTTGCCTTAACTTAAATGCACACATCATATATGCACTTTCACAACTTGAAATTCTAATTTGAATCTTTCTAAGGCTTACAATTTTTTTGTCCTGAGTATCATGTTATTATTTTCAATCATAATTAAATAAAATTATTTCCATAAAACCCACCTAAAAGTATATCTCCATTATGATTTTTTGGGGCCGGCCAAGTGGCTCAGTTGGTTAAGAACTTGCTCAAGAGTGCAAGCTCTGAGCAACAGGGTCGCTGGTTCGATTCCCACATGGGCCAGTAAGCTGCACCCAAGCTGAGCTGCCAACAGGTAACAGTATGGCTCAGTTAGTAGGAGCACATCCTCCTAACAACAAGGTTGCCTGTTCAAGATGGTGGGCTACGCCCGCCCACAACCAAAGACTAAACTCGGCACCTTGAGCAGAGCTGCTGCCTGGGTGGCTCAGGGAATAGAACATGCACTCTTAACAACAAGACTACTGGTTTGACTCCCGCATGGGATGGTGGCTATGCCCACATGCAACTAAGGCTGAACTCAGCACCTTGAGCTGAGCGGTGCAAGTGGACTTGGAGCTGAGCTTGCTGTGCCCTCCACAACTATTCTAAGATTGAAGGACAACAACTTGGCTGCTCCCCTTCCCCAATTTCCCAACACTGTTCCCCTTTCCCAACTCCCCAATAAAAACTCTTTAAAAAAAATTCTGATTTTTTTCTAACTAAATAAATTGAGCGTATAAGGATTTTTTTTTTTTAAGATTTTTATTGGGGAATTGGGGGATGGGAACAGTGCTGGGGAATTGGGGAAAGGGGAACAGACAAGTTGCTGTCGTTTT
>NW_017731436.1:4054212-4070055 GCF_001890085.2 Hipposideros armiger
GTTGAGCTGTTGTTCAGCATCTTAGCTGTGGAGGGCAGTGTCACTGGCCCTCACATGTGGGATCCGAACCGGGGCCCTCTGGCATCCCAAGCGAGTTCTCAACCATCGCGCCACTCGGCCGGCCCGAGCGTATAAGGATTTTAATTTAATCACAAAGCAAAAACATAGATCCAAGTAAATATATTTAGTCCACATTATTGTCTAACTCAGAATTGCCTTAAAGCTTGAAGTCTTTGTAGCACTTTTGTATGACTATATAATCTACATCATTTTAGAAGATTTGTTTGCATTATCTCCAAACTTCATTTGAAAAAACTGAGTAACTACTTGATTAATTGAATATGTTGAAATATGTAAGATAATGTAACTATATAATGTCTGAAAAGGGAGAAACAACAATGGAGATTTTCTCTTTGGCCATAGACTTTCCTCTACCTATACTTTTTGTTTTATTATTCAGTCACTTATTTACTCAGTTATTAATTCTATGCAGATAACTCCAAAATCTCCATGTCCAACATGGGCTCCTTTTGAACCATCAGATACACTGTATCAACTACATGTTAGATAATTAGACTTTGTATCCTGCAGGCACCTGTCAAAGTATAAACAAAATTCAAGGTTATATTGGGCTTAATAAAGTTTTAGCTTTACTCTTTCAAGGTTTTGTTTAAACTTTTATGAAAATCACATGTTATGGCTCAATATAATTTTTTCTCAAGCAAAGCAAACATACCTTTGGAAATATTACAACTCTAAAGGTTAAACTTGCACATCAGAAATAAAACAATCTGACAACATGAGAATACTTTGGGATTTTTTAAAACATTAAATTTCCAATATAAACAATGTATTATATTATTCAATCTGTCAGCATTAACTATAACACTTAGCAGATTACTTCAACCTTTTTATTTAACAGACATATTCTGCCTAGCAATGTGAGCATTTAATCTGTTTGTCAGTTTTAATATAAGTAATGTACAACACAGTATGTAAAAATTAAAAATATTTTAGGTTTGTGAGCTTTGTTTCAAATTTTCTTTTTAATTAAATCTGTTTCTCTGCTTAAAAACTGATTAACATTTATGGTTTTATATTTTCCTTTTTCAAAGAAGGTTTTACTTGAGTCATTTCCACACTCAAAAAACAGATGTGTTTAAAACTTGTCTTTGTTTTCTTCATAAAACCTCAGATTGAACCTTTTGTTGTTGTTTTTAATTAGTGTCAAAATTATCTCTCTTAGAGACTACTAAACTTTTAGGCTATTCTTTTCACATATGACATATTTGTAAATATTTGCCACATGAATGAAGAACAAATACTTAGTTTTAAAAATAAACACATTCTGTTTTCATAATAGTCATATAAATGACCATTAAACTCAAATAACAATAAAAGCAATGCCAAGAAGAGAGGGAGTGAACAACTTCTAAATTTCCAGTGACTAATTCCAAATTGGGAACTTGATAACACAAAAAAGGATATCCTTATATTGTTTGCTTAATAGTTTATTTTAACACTTTATGTAACAATCAATTTTACTAAGGGTAAAGTGCTTCTTTGTAATAGTGGGAGATGATTTTAAGGTAGTCAGAAAAATGCTCTCTACAGATGGATATTAATTGCCAAGGAAACCAAATCTTCTTTTTCCCACTTACTGCAGCATCAGAAGAGGGAACATTGAGGACAGCCAGGGTAGTTGTTCTAGAGATTTGATAAAGACATGTGTAAAAGGTGCCTGACTCTAGGTCCTCAGTAAACCCAATTCCATGTAATCTGAAAATGCCAAGTTGTCAAAATAGAACCCAAACTTTCAACATCCCATAACCAACATGAGGGCAAAGGCAGAGGAGTCATCCTTCTAATTTAAAGATCAGCCCTGATTCAAAAGCCTCTTCATTCATGAATGAAGGTGGGATGCAAAAATGGACAGGAGAAAGACACAGGGTTAAAATAGCGATAATAAAAAAGAATGTATTTATGTTGTTTGTGCAGTAGCTTGTTTTAATCATAACTCTTGATAAATGGTTAGATGTTTGTTTACCAATGCTAGTTAATATTCAAGGAAACCCAATCAGGAATCCTAATCAGGGATTTAAATAACAAAATTTGTTTACAATGGAAATTAACACTATTGGGCATGATTAGTTTTCATTCATGGAGTTTCCGGAATACAAGACTCCAACAATCATGGAGGTTTTACCCCCCAGAGCAGCCCTTTGCCCTCAGTGTTCAAAGTCCCTGCATCCCTTCCTTTCAAGGAGGCCCTGTCATCAGGCTCAGCGGGAGGTCTGGCCAGCCCTCTACTATCTTATCACTCACTGACTGCCTCTGCGAGCTTTCCTTCAGGTGTCAGTTGGAGTGCCTGGGGGCAGGGAGAGGGACTTCTCCATGCTTCAGTCCACGGCTATTTGTGCCCATTCCTACTAATATGTTGTTCAGCTTTGACAGAATTTGATTTAGGGCTTATTCTCATTATAATTGATCACCTGGTAACAAGGTTGTGATGGAAGGACTACATAATTCCCAACCTCCTCTAACGCTTGAAGACTATCAATGTTTAAACACAAAGAGCCTGACATTTGCTAAGTGACTGAAGTGACTCAGTCAAATATCGATGAGAGTTAAAAGAATAACATTTCTCAGTTCTGCTGAGATAAAAGCCTTTCCAATTGATCAACAAAAATGATTGTTATTTAACAGCAGATTCCTACATGAATAGATCTGTAATTGGCATTGGTTTTTTTGTATGTGTACAGCTGACTTCACTGTGTACGAGTGTGTGTGTGTGTGTGTATAATTACATACGTAGACATACTAACATACATGTGTATATATACATGATCATTGTTAAATCAATTAAATTCTTCATGGGGTAAAGTCATCAGTGATGACAACCTAGCTATCAAGCATGTGCTGGGTTTCTATCGTGTACCAGAATGTGTATTCACAGTTTATAAGACAGCAAGAGAGACAAAGTAACAGTTAAATGCAATACAAAAGAAAGACATGACAAACAATGATGTTCTGAACAAAGTGTTGTCAGGAAAGAGAGAGTGCTGCCCACGGATCCATACTGGAGAATCGAAAAAGTTTTTACAGTGAAGCTGCATGAGTGGATGAGTAAAGAGTTGTCCAAGCAAGGTGGAAATTAAGTAAAGGTACTTCCTCCAAATAAATGAAATGGAATAGCTTCACAACATGACCGCTACACTTTAGGGACAGTAAGAATCTCAGTTAATATAATAGAGGAGAGAAGGGTGCGATAAGGGAAGGAGATACCATTAGAAATAGTTATGTTGGAATCAGATCAAGAAAGTCTTTGGATGCCAAAGAAATGAGTGATCACTTTAACTTATAGTGACAGTCAATAGAGGTATTTCTGTTTGTTTGTGTTTAACAAGAAATGGATGACATAATGAAATCCAATGTTATAAATGTAGGAAGTTCACAGTGATGAATGAATGGGTCACAGTGGAAAATGCTTTCAGCTGGGGTGAGAAGGTGGCAGAGCAATAAGTGAGGAGAATGCTGTACAATAACAGTCCCATTTTCTTTCTTTGTTAAGTACTAGAGATTAACAAATAATAATAATAATAATAATAATAATAATAATAATAATAATAATAATGGTTTTGGGGGTTTGAAAAGGACAGAAACCCAAATCACCCAGACACCTAGTTGCATAAAGGTGATACTGGGAGTCATGGTAAGACTGATACGGACACAAGATCTAAATGTAAAGAAAGCTATCACAAATAAAGCGAAACCAGAAGCTAATTTGAAGTGATCTTTCCATTTTTCCAAGAAGGAGAATGGGACCGCAAGGGAAATTAGAGACCTTCTGATGTATTACTAGCCTTATAACCTGCCTTTAAGTTACACTCAAAAAGTAGTTAGTTTTTTGCATGGATACAAGTAAAACCCTTTTTGTACATGTTCACTATGTGCCCTGTGACAAGGGGTAGCTTCAGGGATCACTGTGTCTTTGATATACGTTCCCTCAAAATGTCAGGGTTATATATGCTCTTTTTTTTTTTTTAAGATTTTTATTGGGGAATTGGGGGATGGGAACAGTGCTGGGGAATTGGGGAAAGGGGAACAGACAAGTTGCTGTCGTTTTNGCTGCTCAGCTCGGGCTGGACTCGAACCGCTGTTGCTCAGAGCTCAAACTCTTGAGCGAGCTCTTAACCAACTGAGCCACTCGGCCAGCCCTTATATATGCTCTTTTTATGACCTCCTTAAATCTGTGTAAGCATGAAAGCTGCTTGAAACACCAACCTGTAAAGTATCTCTGTCAAACACTTAAAACTTAAAATATATAACTTATGCTTGAGGTTTTACAGCTCTGGACCTTGCTGTGACCTACAGTGATTTGCCATTTAATATTAATAATAGCTCATAGACCAGGATATTTGTAAAAGCAGGAACAGCTGACTTTGATGTGTGCTTTCTTTGAAGAGCCATGATTTAGAGCCATATGTGACATTAGCAATTTCCAATGCTCTATGACCCTTTAATTTGGATTGGAAACTAATGCTACATATTTGGCATTTTTTGTCTGCCATACTCTGAAAGGTCACTGTGAATTTTTTATTTGCTTTTTTTTATATTTCAGCGTCAATTAGAGCATAATTCAGTACTCTACAGTTTCTAAGATGAGAAGTGAAAAGGCTGAGAGTAGCAATTATTAAGACTTCTTACTTTTACCCTAGATATTAAAAGACTCTATCCTCAGTTCAAAATCTCTCATATAACAGAAGTTCTAAAAGCATAAATTAAGTTTTGTTGACAGCTTTGAATAGCAGAGAGGTTTTGTGGTAATGTCAATTATAGAAGAAAATGTCAGCTACAAAATCCACACAAAATGAATGGGCCTTAAAATCGATCATAGAGAGATAACAAAAAGACACCAAACTAAGTGTAGGAAGAGCAGAAATTTACTACATAACAATCAGCAAGTGACTTGCTACGGGCCTCAGATCTTGTTACCGTATTTCTTCGTGTTCCAATATTCTTATTCACAACAACGTGGGGGTGACATCTGCCCTAGTGCTTTTTCTTATGTATTGAAAACTTTCCTAAAAGATGATATATAAAATATAAGTAAAGAAGCATGCTTTGGGAAATAGTGTTTTGTGTATTTTACATTCATATAGTCACGGGACGTGGAGTAGAGTGTGGGAATGGAGGCAATGGAACTGTAATAGATAAGTATGATATCGGGGGTGGGAGGGCAGTGCATGGGGAAGGGGGGTTGTCACTTTGTGAGGTGTGTAAAGGATAACTATTGCATGATTCTGTACACCTGAAGCTAATAATAAAAAGTTAAAATAAATAAATAAATTAATTAATTAAATAAAATAGAAAATGCATCTATTGCCACCTCCTGTAGCCCATCTAGGTTATGAGTGCTTGTTGGGCAGTCACACTGTTTCTCTCTGATTCTTTCACAATGCCTATATTGTGCTTTATTCTCAAGAACTGGTAGAGCTGGTGATTATAAGAATTATTAAACAAGTTCAAATTTAACAATGTAAAAAAAAAAAGAAATGTTTATTAGCACTAATGCTGTTGGGTATTTCTTGATTGTTTTTCTTATGTAAATCATCTTGCTGGAGTCATGACAGGACTCTAATCAGGGCTG
Organism: Hipposideros armiger; assembly: GCF_001890085.2. Classification (NCBI taxonomy): domain Eukaryota; kingdom Metazoa; phylum Chordata; class Mammalia; order Chiroptera; family Hipposideridae; genus Hipposideros; species Hipposideros armiger. The sequence goes on from NW_017731436.1 coordinate 4,059,863, forward strand.
AGTCTTTTAGACATTTATTTTTGTTCCTGTTCTAAAACAGGAGCAATAGAGACAGGTAAAATTGAATTCGTCATTTGAAATTCACCATATTAACATATTAATTATATATTTATGTGTATGCAATCATCTTATTGTACTAAAAAGCACATTTGATAAAATTCAAAATGTATTTTATAATTAAAAATATAATTTTCATTTCTGGAATAAATTGAACTTGATATTATTTTTGAATTCAATGTGACTCAAAAGTTACATGTAACAAATTATAAATTTTTATGCAAAATCATTTTGTAATTGTGATAGATCAAAAAAAAAAACTGACCTGATAATGGTGACAGGTAAAAAAACCCCACTCAGCCTCAATCAACTTTTATTGCTGTATTAGTAACTCAGATATGGGATATGATAACGTATTTTTTCACACAATTCAGTGAATTATGAATGATATAATTTTTCTCATATTTCATATTTTTAAAATACATTTTAAAGCAAATAATTGAAAAAATATCATATCCATTGAGGTTTTTATTTTTTTTTTAATGTGCCAGAAGCAATCTCACAATATTTATCACATAGTCATTAAATGAAGCCCAGGTAAAAGGCACAAAACATGTTTAAATGGAAAATGTCACCCTTTGATACAAAAGTCAAATGTGTTTCTCTCCACACTCTACTTGGATTTCACACATTGTCATGCCAATGGAATCACAGAAATTGAAGGCCAAACCTATTCAACAAGAAAACAGCCTCCAGAAATACCAACTAAGCATCATTAATAGAATTAAAAATTATGAAAACAAGACAACTTTTAGAAAAAGGAATATATTGATTACTTGCATTTTATTTTAGAACATCCCTGCGTAGGTCAAAGTGAAAACGAAAGGAAAGTTAAATTCAGTTGAATGCAACAAATTTTCTTTAGTTTTGAAGTATAATAAATGCAAAAGAAATGCTTAAATGCATTTAAATTCCATTTCCATGACACCAATACAAGTGGCCTTATTATATCAATACCTTCCACTACAACTAAATTGCAAACTGCTAGCTCTTGATATTTTTGTTTCGTTTTGTTTATTTTTTAAATATGGAAATCAGAAATAGGTTGAATAATTGAATCTATTAACATTTTATGTGTCTATGTATCATTGTTTTTAATCCTTCACCCATGTAGAAAGCACTGTAACAAAAATGAATGATAGAAATTATTGCTTTTTCTTAATCCCAGGTGTCAACTGCCTCTGGGTACAGACCCAAGTGTGGGGAGAAGAAGAGAGAGAGAGAAAGAGAGAAAGATTAAGTTTAAACCATTAACAAGGTAATTAGCACTAAAACAACCAAGTGGTCATTAAGTCATATCTTATACATTGAGAACATAGGAAACAACCTATTCCATGTTTTCTAAAAGGTACTGGAAACATCTCTCTATCTAAATGCCACTTAATCAGGTGCTATCATGCCTAAAATTCTGTAATTATAATTCTAGTCTATTATTTTAATAAAATTGTTTTTCTCCAGCATCAAATTTATACTTTCTTCTCCTTCACTTCCACCATCCATAAAAATTCCTCTGGAAAGTTTTGCCTCTTACTCATTTGCTTTCCTATTCTTTCTTTTTCCCAGAAGGGAATTACCTTTCTATAGAGTAATTTTATAAGATATAAGCGAGGTCACATCAGTGCTTGCCTAAACCACTTCAGTAGCTTCACAATGCACTTGAACAAAATCTAGTTCTTATCCTGCTCTACTAGGCATTACATCATTGAAATCATGTCCACTTCTAAATCTACACAACTGTCATTGTGTCGCTTTCTCATTGGGCACCAGTCACACTCTCTCTTCCTAGAATGTGACACTTCTCACCGTAAGCCATCTGTCCTTGCTTTTTTGCTTTTGGTCAGCCCCAGACGCTGTTTTCTCCAGGTCTTCCCCTGACTGGTTTCTAACCTGTCATCCTCAAGTTTAAATATTGCCTCTCCTAAAACTTCATTCCCTTCCACCCTGAATCAAGTGGGTTCTCTCTAGAATTCTTTATCACCAAATGCTTTATTTTTTCATGGTTCTAATCACTATATATATATATATATATATATATATATATATATATATATAAAATTTTTTTTTCATTGTTTAACTCTCCTAATTGAACAGAAGCTTCATGAGAGCAGGAGCTCTGAGTGTGTCTTCTTCACCATCATATATCCATCACTTCGGACAGTGTCTACCACATAGTGGACAATAAATAATTGTTGAGTTAATGAAAAAAAGATTGAGTTACTTTAATATATATATATGCAGAATCCAAAATTTTAGTGGAAAATGATACATTCTCATAAATATTTCTATTGTTTGTTATTTTATTTTTCATCCCTTTACAGAATAGGCTGTTAAACTCTAGCCAAAGACATTAAGCATCTGTGATCCATACAAATGCAATGTGTTTTCTCTTGAAAGGTATTTGAGTGACGATAAAGCCATTAACAAAATAAAAGTTCACCCTTTCATTAAGTTGTGCGATAGACCTTTTTAGTAGAAATACTGAAAAATAAGTTCATAAATCCTCAGGCTCCTTTGTGGAAAAGCTTTTATAGATAGTGATTTATAAGGTCAAGACATGAAGAAACTTGCAAGTAAACTTATATACTAAACCTCATTTTTCTAATATTGAACCTTATATTCCACAATCTCCAGGGAGCTAAAAGAAATAGGAGTGAAGGGAAACAAAATATAGAGAAGGAAAATATTTGGTGTATATATACTGGCAAAATATTTATCACTTCTATTACAAAATTTACCAAGTATTTACCACCAATAGTTTATACCTTTCACATAAATATTACTTCAAGACGTTTCAAAATGTGTAGCGAGATGCTGAGTCACCGAGACTTTGGTATTCGATAGACGATGATCTGAATCCCAACCCTACACTTTCAGTGGTGTGGATTCAAGCAAATCATCTCATTAGCAAGATGTGGGTGAAAATATCAAACTCAATGGGTCACTGTTGAATTAGATCAACTAAAATTGGCAAAATAACTACCACAATTCCTGACACAGACCATATTTTTTTTAAATCCTATAGTGGTTATATTTTTGATATAGGTGTAGAGAAATGATGGACTTCCAGAACCACAGAGTTTGTTCCTGCCTTTTCTTACCTGCCCCAACCCAAGACCAGACAACCTGAGCAGTTAGCAAAAAACTGCTATGACATTAATTCAATCCATATATGTTTCCTTAGTGTTCATCTTCTCCTGATCATTGAAAACATTCCAAAGAATGTGGGGAGACAGAACTGACTGTCATTCTCTCCCACAGAACAGTTTTATAAACAGATATAAACATGTCTTCATAGAGTTCGCAGTTTAAACATAAAGAAATTAATCAAACAATTAATATTAATTGTATTATAAAACATAATTCTGACTTGAGATAAATGCTGTTGAATAAAAGAAAAAGGGTTTTAAAACGTCATATGCAACATACTGAACTATGAAAACTCACGTGATAGGAAGACCTGGACTGGGATTGTGCGGTGTTAAGATACAGGCGTCGTGGGTTTCATGACTAACAGATGGCACAGGGGTAAAGCACGGAAGCTAATGAGCAAAAACTGCCCATACAAGTCCCAAAAGAGCATGATAGGTTAGAGGAGCTGTCATATTGCGATGGAAGAGAACAGGCACCTCGCTTCAACATCTGTGGAAACTTATAATGCACAGGTCAGTGTAATAGGCATTATGAGAAAAAAATCACTAAGCAAAGTCAGAGTAATATGAGTACTGTAACGAGAATGTGATCAGTCATCTAATCTAACATAACAAGCAAACAATCAGATACCAATCTCTTAAGTATTATTCAGAAGAAACTAATTCTCAGGACCATGATACTGGGGCTCTCCTCCCAGCTCTGTCACTTTTGTGTGACGATGGGCCCATGATTTGACTTCCACTGATTTCAGTTTGTTCACCTGAAAATCCTTACCAGTGAAGTAGCCAACGTACTTAATTATTTGTTATAGAATAACACTTTATTGTAATGCTTGTACTTTTGAATGACAATTTTCATTATTATTTGTTCTTTCTCTTCAGAGAGGAAATCAAATAGCTTCATTCTGCAACAAACCTCAACAATGTGGAGTTAACAGAGTGTTCCTTCATTGCTAGATGGTCCTTTGACAGCAGATCCTGGGGAGAATCACCCCGCTAAGTTTGTCAGCAGTACAGAAAAGTGGGCTGGGCTAAATTGGGGCCTGGCTAAGAGCCCTCACATGAAATGATGGTCCACAGCAACAGAAGACCATAAGTATGAGAGCTGCCTTTTTGACAAAATGATACACTGTAGCCTAAACCTAAGTGGAATTTTCTCGTTATAAGCTTCAGGCCAATCTCTAAATTATATAGTTCATACTCACTATAATGCTTTAGAGGCAAATTAGAAATGGTTAAGAACCTGCTTTCTAAAATGTTAGTGGGGTGATTTCTTCAGCTTCCTCATTTTTAGAGTGACTATGAATATAACACATATTTCCTCAGAATAGTAGTACAGTCAGAATGCACTGAGAGAGCAGAAGGGTGTTCCTGTGCCTGTGTGGCTCCAAATCCATTCCTCTACCTAAAGAGTGTCCATGTGTGTCAGTGTGTTTCATGACAGATGGGCCACAGCCTAGGAGGAAAGAGTTTCAAGGTATTTTGTCATGACTTGCCTCATTCCCCATGTTTCAGAGTGACGTACTTTACTCAGTCACTATAGCAATTTTCTGTGGCTGGCAACCTTAGAAACTAGAAAATATAATAAATTCTGCCCAGTGCAGGTCCTATCCTGCTTGTAGGCCCAAAGTGATGCTTTTTCCTGGAAAGATCTGGACAGGCACCTAGATCTGGATGGGACCACACGTGTTAGAAATAAGAACAGGGTGTTTCACACTGCTCCAGGCAGAATGCTACTTCCGGGTTAATATGGTAAAATGAATGCATTCGTTAACTTCTGTTTATGACTCACATCCCTCTAAAATGCCATTTAAGTGTTTTTGTTTGTTTTTCAGGAATGAATCTGCAAAAACAAACAGAATGGTAGAGAAGATAAGTGTAGCATAACTTTAGAAAGTAAAACAGTTGGAAGAACAGAAAAGTGGTATAGTTACTTAGCAGAACAGAAAAACCTAAAGACATGCGTGGTAGACACGGTGATGTGTCATTCAGATCTGCCTTCTGGAATCAAGGACGTATTGATCCAACTGCCAGGAGCGCTGAGGACAGACAACCCTCAACCCGCACGGCTTTGGGAATAGCCTCCACTGAAGAAAGCTATCAGATCCAATGGTATGTTCCCTCCACCCTGCATCCAATGACTGACAGGCATTCATATAAATGCCCGGCCCCTCACTGAGCTCTGATGGGCTGTCCCAACCAGCAGGGAACAACTGGTGGCTTCACTGGAACTATATTAAAACTGAACTGCCTCTCCTCACTCTTACTTCCTTCCCTTTCTCAAGGGATGATCTTAAAGGTATTCCCTAATAAACTTCCTATACGCTTCCCAGGGAAATAAACTGCGGCAGTTGATTCCAGAAGCAATTTGAGAAAGTAAATGGTAAAGATGGCATCCAGGTGTGGATAACCTGTTATCCAGAAGGCCGTGAAGACACCATCACTGATAGCAGCTAGAACACATACAGCCCCTGGCATAAGGTAGCAATGTAAGTGTTAAAAGTTTCATGAGCAATGAACTTAGATGGTATTCTAGTTCAAAGTACAGCATTAGCAGGTAGTGTACCTGGCGAATGACAAATATGGAGTAAATTGTAACCATAAGGCAATGCAATTGGACAACTATTGATAAGTGCAAGTGATGTTACTGAGAAAAAAAAATGATAAAGACAGACGAATTAGCAGGCAGAAAGGAGAAAGTCAGAAGGCCTTCATTCAGCACAGAGGGGCAGTTGCAGCTCCTGCCCCTGGCAGGCAGACAAGGCTGAGGGGCAGATACACCACTTAGCATTCAAGTACAAGAGCTCCAGCTATCCCAAACATGGCAGGTCTATATGCCAAGGTCAGGGTACAGTTTGGGACAGAATGGAACCCTGACACAAGGGACAGGCACACTCAGGTTGATGCTCTTACAACTGTAAAAAGGTCCTAATAAAAAAATGGTCTGATCATATCTGCCATGGTGCACACATTTAAGCGCTGAATTGCTTTACTGAGGAATCATATTTAGTAGGTATTGCCTAACTATGTTAGGAATGGCAAAATATTAAATGGCATACCACAAAATTCATTTTCTAATGTACCCTTCTCAGAACATAGAATAATTCCATCACATCTTGCTATTCTCTGCCCATGTAACTCTGGCGCGTTCACTTCCGTATTCATGGGCGATCACTTTCGTACGTTTCCTGGTAGTTGAGGCAACATTTCCAAGGGTCCTTGCAGGAGTGTTAAGTCCTACATTCTGGGGAAATGTTTCCATCGTGGTAAACCCTCCTTTATCAAAGTTTATGTTTGGTGCTTCTTGGCCCAGTACACTCAGAATCCAGTCTCTTGCATATTCTCTGGGCTCCGAAGTGTACATGCTGACTAACTCCAGAGTAATCAGTAGGCAAAATGGATGGCGAACGTCAGAAGGCCTCCTTTCAGCACGTAGATACCTCTCCACTCCTGTACTTGTGACAGGCACCTAGAACCTGAGTTTTCCCTTCCGAGGCACAGTAAACCTCTAGCTGGTTCTAGTGTGACATGGCACTCCACTGACGTAGTGACCAGGGGGAGAGGTAAGGGCAGGACCTTGGGGTGGGGGTACATGCTTTCTTGCAGGGGGACAGGGTCTCCATCATATTCAAGTCAGAGGGGAGCATTAAGTTTCAACAGCGAGCGGTGCCCATTTCTGCTGGAGCAGAGCAGGTCTAGGCTGGGCTTGCCAGGCCGCCATTGCTCCCCCCCATCCCCAGCACCCCTGCCTATGCCTGCTTTGCACCCTTGTTGCTTGGGCATGGTGCCTCTGCACTGCCTTCCCTTTTGCCTTCACTTCTTTTCTTGTCCCACCTCAGCATATGTGGGGGCTCAGCTTCCAAGCTATGGGCTCCTTGGGGGAAGGCCCTAAATAAATGAAGTGCTCTTGCCAAAAAAAAAAAAAAGTACAAAATGTATGTATGAGATGGATAAACAGTGAATTCAAAGGAGATGCCTGTTTTCTCTGGGTGAGGTAGAAGGAAATACAGGTGATTTTGATATAATGTGTTATTGTTTAATGTATTAAATCCAGTGATTATTTCATGGGTTAACTTGATTTTGTTTATTTGTATCTTTTTGCTTGTTTGAAGTAGTTATAATTCTACTATAGGTAACTACAATAATTGCACCATAATGATTAAAACATGAATGAAAAAGTGAAAAGAATGACTACAGATTCTTTTGAGAAAATTAGCTATGGAGAAAAAGGATATTTTGCAGGGATTAAAAAACTGTAAAACAGGATTGAAGAGGTTTCTATTTTCTTTTAGAAGGGAGTGACCTAAGCAAGGGAGGAACTTGAGGAGAAGGGGAGAATAAAGAGACACGTAAGAAGTGGAATAATGGGTGGAGCAAGGTGTGTACATTGATTAAAAAAGACAGAATCTATAGCATCAGTTGAAATGCTACCTATGCTATGGGAGGAAACAGCCTTTCAGTGAGGCTCTCTCAGCAGTCACAGAGGGATCAATATTGTTGCAGATAGGTTTGCTAAAATATAGAAAGTTAAAACGAGGTCACATCTGATGGATTCCACTTTTTATTTTTTGTTAAAAAAATAAGTTATATACTATGTCAAATGAAGTATGAAGGACAGGTGGATAGAGCATTTCAAAAAAAGAAGTTGAGGGCCGGCTGAGTGGCACGTTGGTTAGGAGTTGGCTTGGGACGCCAGCTCTGAACATCAGGGCCCTGGTTCGGATCCCACATGAGGGCCAGTGACGCTGTGCCCTCTACAGCTAAGATGGTGAACAACAGCTCGACCTGGAGCTGGGCTGCCGTGAGGTGCCTGCAGTGGCATAGCCTGCAGCAGAACTGCAGTGGGCTGCATTGCAGCTGGAATGAGCTGCTGTGAGCCGCCCGTGAGCGGCTGTCCAGTGGCTGGCGACTGACTGCCTCACCCAGGAAGAGCGCAATGATAATACCAACATGGGCCAGTGAAGCGACATCCTCCACAACTAGACTGAAGAACAAAAGGACAGCAACTTGTCTGCTCCCCTCCCCCAAATTCCCCAATAAAATCTTAAAACAAACAAAAAAAGAAGTTGACTTAAAATATTCAACTTGGAAATAAGATATATAGAAGGAATGCTGGTCAGAGCTGAGGGTTTTGCCCACTTGCTTTTTCTTCCCTATTGCTACCATGAATGATCTGTCTATGCTCCTTTATAAAAGCAAGTCTTACACTGCACAGATCCTTATCCCCTTTCACCTACCACAGGTTATCATTCCTGTTGTTATATTCTATATCCCTCACTTACCAGTTTTTCACTTTGCCAATAGTATTCCCATAATTTCACAAATACAGTATATTATTTCCCATCAGTGAAGAAAAACTCTTCCTTGACCTCAGATTGCTTTTCAGTCCCAATTTCTTCCCTGCTATGCCTTATTGCAAAACTTATGCTTGAAACTTAAATAAAGTGAAATCATATCACCAGAGAGTAGAACAGTGGTTTCCAGGGACCGGCATATTGGGGAGATGGGGAGATGATGATCAAAGGGGACAAACTTTCAGTTATAAGAAGAAAGTGTTCTGGAGATCTAATGTACAGCATGGTGATTTCAGTTGATAATCCTATATTATACACAGGAAATTTGCTAAGGAAGTAGATCTTAAATGTTACCACACATACACACAAAAAATGGTAATTGTGAGGTGATGGCTATGTAAATTAACTTGATTGTGATAATCATTTTGCAATGTATACGTACATTCAATCATAACATTGTACACCTTTTTAAAAAATCGCATTGTACAAATTAAAAAACACACACAAACAAAAAAACAAAACAAAACAAAAACCTTCCCCAAAATGTTACCCAGATCTCTCCTTGTGTTCTCTCTTGCATTCACTCCAATCAAGCTTTTGTCCCCAGTACTCAATGGAACCATTCTTGGGAGGTCATTGATGATCTTTCTCCTTTTATTTGTAATCTAAACAGCATTTCTCTACCCATTTTAAAAATTGGGTTGTTTGGGTTTTTTTGGTGTTGAGTTGGAATAGTTTTTTATACATTTTGGATATTAATCACTTTGTGAGGGATGTAAATGTCTAGCTATTACATTGTTTTGTACACTTGAAACTAATAAAACAATAAAAAATAAAAAATAAACAATGAGCATTTCTCAGACATTATTCACTCAACCTGCCTGTATCTTATGACAAAGTTAAATACTACTTTCTTTCTGGGCCTTGAGCTGATATTCAGAAACCCACGTAGCTGGTTCTATGACCATTCCTTCTCACCCTAGTCTCTTGGTTTCGCCTCGTCTTTCCAATGATAAAACATTTAAATGCTCCAGAGTTTATTTAGTCTATGGATTTATTCTCTTCCCTATCTAAACTCGTACTCTAAGTAATCACAACCAGTCCCGTTGACATTTAAAATTTTGATATTTTTTCATCATGGATGTTTACATTATTTTTATTTTTAAAATATTAAGCTAAACATTATTTATCTTAATTACTAAGGTTTTGGTGCCCTTCTCCTAAATTCTGCACTGGAAGTGTGTTCTTTACTCACCTCACCCTATCCCAGGCTCATTAAATTCCACCTATTTCTAATGATTCACATATTTCTATCTTCTTTCCCCTGAATTCTATGCTCTTATATTAATTATCTTGTTGACATCACTACTTGTTGGTCTCATACACATCTCAAGAACTGAACATAGCCAAAATCAACTCTTCATCCCCCTATCACCCACTTTAGCAGTCTTCTCCATTTCAGTAACTAACTGTCCGTGTAGGATTCTACTCATGATATCTGAATACAGACAACAGTGGGATACACTGTTATTCCTCCACACTCATTTACCCTCCCCTCTAATTCCACCAGCTTCTATCAGAAAGTACAGTTATTATAGATTTCTTTATTTCTTCAATGCAAGGTTTTTAATACCACCCAAACCTTCCCATGACTGCATCTCCCTTCATCTCCCATTATTCTTTTTTTTTTTTT